>NC_060272.1:125914780-126051401 GCF_021613505.1 Equus quagga
TGGATGGAAGGATTTCAGATGTTGCAAAGTGTTCAGTGGGTTATACCAAAGGACGCTATAGGAATTCCTGTGCCTGAAGACGTTTGAGAGAAGAATAGGATTTCCACCTGCAACATTACTGATAGGGTTTGGGAGGGTAGAAGGAATGGATTAAGAAATCTCTCAGAGTTGCTTCCATTCATCCTGGCCCTCAGAAATGAGAAAACACCTCAGGAAGAAAAAGCTAACAACCTTGGAAGCAGAAACTGACTCTAGATGACTATGTGTCAACCCATTTTTTTTTTCATTGTCATCCTCCTAAGGAGTAGTTTTAGACATTTTATTACTAATCATCTCCCTATCCCCATGAAATTTTAATACCTCATACATACTTCACATACGTGTATGTACTGTGGCCCTTTGGAGGGCCATGACCCATCATAATATCTAAGATTGCTTCCCCACGCCCCACCAAAAGCAACTTTTGCACCCTTGGGCAATTACCTTCAATGAAAATGCATGCTCTCTAAAATACACCATGCGTCTGAATGGGAGGACAGTGAGGATTGGAGGAAAAAAAGTTATATATATTTCAACGCTGGCTACAGGGACCATACAAATTCTCATTAGCCAGAATACTCATGTATGGCCTGTGCAGGAAACTTCTTGCTTCTCCTTCTCTCTGGTAAATGAGAAGAGATGAATTCTTTGTCACTGCTTTATCATCTAACTGCAATGCTTGTAGTCTCTTGCAGATCCTGGACGTCTTAGAGAATGTTAAGAAAGGAATGCACATATGCACAGCCTCACACTCTATAAAATGCAGGTATCCTGAATTCAGAGCTTCATAGTGAATTATGGACCTTTCTAATGAATGGGTCAGGTAGCAACACCTGAACCCACTGATCAAGCTTAATATGAAAACAGACAACTAGACAGTATATGCTTCCTGAAGTGATGCAATAGGAAAGAAATAATATCACTAATGTAGTATTCTTGCTAAAAATGTTTAACCTGGATCTAATAAAGAGGAAATAATCAGAAAAAAATAACAGATTGTGGGACTTTCTACAAAAAACCAACCTGAACTCCTTAATAATGTCAGCGTCGTGAAAGAGACACACGCACACACACACACACACAAAAGCAGAACTCTAATCCATTAACTACAGAGAATGACAACTAAATGCAATGTATGATTCTTAATTGGATCCTGGATCAAAAAAAACATTATAGGGGCAGGCCCCGTGGCACAGCAGTTAAGTTAGCATGTTCCACTTTGGTGGCCTGGGGTTTGCCGGTTGGGATCCCGGGTGCGGACCTACACACCGCTTGTCAAGCCATGCTGCGGCAGGCGTCCCACATATAAAATAGAGGAAGATGGGCACGGATGTTAGCTCAGGGACAAGCTTCCTCAGCAAAAAAGAAGAGGATTGGCAGCAGATGTTGGCTCAGGGCTAATCTTCCTCAAAAAAAAAGAGCTATAAATATTTTTGGGACAGTTGATAAAGTATTCTAAAGTTTTACGATGTCTGCAACATATTTTGAAATGGTTCAGCAATAAGAATGTATATTTTCAGAGAAAGAAAAAATACGGAAAATGCTAACAATTAAAAAATGTTAACAATTGATGCACACAAGTGAAGGGTATATGGATGTTCATTGTAATCTTTCCTTTTTGAAATTTCCACTTCGAGATTTCTCACAGTAAAAAAAGTAGTGGATACATGTATTACTCAACTAAAAAACATAGTGGAAAATGAAAGAGAGCCAGCCAGGTTAGGAGGAAGAAGCAGGGTGTCAGTCTCAGAGCCAGAGAGCTGGAGATGCCCGAGGCAGACACCGGAAGCTCCCGTCCTCCATTTATAATGAGACCTAAGTAAGATGTAGTCAGGCCAAAGAGACAAAAATCACTTGTAATGATTTTCTTTAGAATTTGCCAAACAAAGTTCTGCGGGAATAGAAACACTCTGTAATTAAAAAATAAGAGCGGTTTGCCAGAACTTAGCCTAGAAGAGTTGATTAGTGCAATTAGCAATATAACCAGGAGGAAATTGTTCCAAGAAGTTTAAAAAATATTTGGATTTTTAAATTGAGTGGAAATTTCATATGCACAAATAGTTAATAGAAAACAACCTTAAAAAGAATTAATAACAAATGTCTTAGGAGTCTACCATCCTACTTGATTAGGCATTACTGAAATGCAGGAACACAGTCCACTGTTTAATGCAAAACTCCTGTGGTTTTCCATGGTGAGGCGCTTCTGAGTTCCTCCCAGGGCAGGGGCTCCATGCTGTCCTTTCTTGGTCCCACTGCTGGACATTCCCACGTGGTACTTACTGCATATTGCATAGGTCGGGAATAGGGGCTCGTATTTCTCTGTTCTCTGGATCCTTAAGACAATCAGATATTCTTTCAGCCAAAAGTGATACTGGGAAAAATCTTTGCCCATCCTGTCTTCTCAAAGTTACTTAGGAAGCCAAAAAATAAGGGTATATTTGTTGTGGGCTGGAGCACAACAATACGGAGAGAGGTAGCAACATTTGGATTCCATGAGACGACTTTGATGATATGAAGCAAGGGTCGATTTGCTGGGTTAGGTCAATGTAGAATGCCCCGTGCCCAGACAGTCAGCCCTTTCTTAGTTTGGACAAAGAAAGGTTTCATGCTTTCTAGGCTGTCATGGCAGCCATAAATGGCTTTAACACACATTACGTATTAGGAAACAAAATCAGAACTATTTAGTTATTCTTTAATCAGTATTACATTAAAACACACTAATACATTCTTATCTACTTCCCTCCACCAACTGCGATTTTGTCAAATTCCAATGGAAGTACTATTACCCCTAGTCACAGGCTGTCACGGCCACCACAGTTTCGCGCATGAATCAGAGAAGGCAACATTCAACTAAAACTCACTTAGGTTTCAAAAGGCAGGATGTAGCACAGACTGCATTATTCTGTCTACTGGAATAGAAAAATTGGGACGGATGGAAGAAGGACGTCAGCTCCAGCTCCACTGTTACCTGGGCAACTGTGGCACAATGAGAGGCGCAGAAATTAATTTTGTGCCATAAGATAACAGAGCAGCGGAGGGGGGAGCGTGGAGGAAGAGGAAGAAAACATCGGCTGGATTTAGAAACGCAGAGGGACCGTTAGGAAGGCTGTAAATCAATGAGCTGGGCATTTCAGCTACACGCACTGAATAACCAATTGTACTTTTGTCTTTTTCACTGAAATTTTAGTGTTAGGCAGAGTCAGCCACGACTCCCTCCCATTTCATAAAGGACAAATGCTGCACTGATGTGGCTCAGGGCTTCTGCTGATCCTTCTTGGTCATTTATAACTTCCTTTTATTTCTCTCTCCTGGGAAACAGTAAAAAAGATCTTGAATGGAAGAGGCAAGGAATGGTGTGGTTACAAGAAACACATTCTGTTCAAGGTGAACTGGTAAATCATCAGCCTTATACCAGCAACCACTCTCTTCCCTGTAGGTAAAGCGTGCAGACCCTGTGTGGGGCAGAGACATGCCCCCCATGGAGTGGTCCCTGATAAAACTCCCAATTAGGGAAACTGTGTTGATGCTGCGGGCTGGATCTCAGGTCTCTGACTTACAAGTTGGACCACAGGATCAAGGCAGGAGCTTTCCGAGACCTGAACACGAAGGCTTGTTATAGAAGAACTTGCTGCGCATCCGGAGTTCCAAAATTCACTGGGTACTTAGAAAACACGTTACAGAAAAGTCGGCCAGCAGACAAGGCAGATAAGTGGAAAACTACAAATAGGTATCTCAGTCTCTAAACCTGAATTCCAGTGAAGCTTAGGCGGCAGGTCACAGACAGGACTGTGACACGCACGGAGGGCAGCGCCGTCTTCTGGAAGATTCGGAGCCAGGAAGGTGGAGGGGCGGTCCTTCTCCCAGCCGAGGTCGGCCAGGTCCACACCTGGGGCTCGCAGCACTCAGACCGCCAAAAGCGTCCGGAGGGAGGGGAGAACGTCTCTCGGAGCCACCGCCACCGTAGCCACCGCTTGTCTCCACCTCGCCCGCTTCTGGAAGGAGGTGCACCATTTCAGCCAGGGAGCTCTCCCTCCTCCCCGCTCAGGGCTCCAGCAGGAAACAGCTTTTCTCTTTCTTCCGAAGGGTAAGATGGGGCGTTAGTGACACATCCTGCTCGTCATCTCTTTCTGAAAAGCAGAGGGAGAAGGATGGTTAGGAGAAATTGAAAGCAGAGCAATGACTTGTTGAAGGATTGTGAAAAATACCCTGGGGACCTCTGGAGCCTTTAAACACAAGGTTGCAAGCATGGCCCATGAATAAGGCTCAGTATGCAAACGTGTTGTGTTTTGCTTTTGCTTTTTAAAATCAAAACGATGTTTAAAAACTTGGCTAGCTTGCCAAAAATCCAGGTTGCTTGTTTTTTCTGAAATATTGCAAGGGCTGGAGCCACTAAGCAGCTGGAGCTGAAGAATGACTCTCCTCTTCAGAGGGAGAATACGCTCTCCAGTTTGCCCCAGTCCCCACCACTCTCAATTGTCTCTCCAATAGGAATAAAGTTTCACTTACTGGTAGATATAATTGGATCTAGACTGCTGTTTTTCTTAGAGTGGAGAACAATTTCTCTTTACCTAAGTTTCAGTGAAAAATGAAGGGTAGCTTAAGTGGGTATAAGTCAAGCAAAGCAGGAGGAAGGACATTTCTTAACGGAAATGAAGAATATACCAGTGGGTCTGACATGCAACCACCTGGCCTTTCACCCATTTACATCACCTGCCTGGCCCTTGGGGGCATTTACAGATCTTAATGTGTCATCCGTTCTCTTTCTCTGGGCCTCTGCACACGCTGAGACCCTTGCCTGTGGCCTGTTCCTACCACACCCTGTCCTCTTTACTTGACTACCACTCATGTTCCCAACTAAGCCAAGATGACTTTTACCAGCCTGGAAGACCATCCGACCCTCCCACCCCACCCCCTGTAGAGTTAGCCACACCCCCACCTGTGCCCACCTGGAGTCTTGCATGCAATGAACTGGTTTATACATGTGTGTGTGCATGGAGGATGGGGGTGTCTGTTAGCCCTGCTTGACTGTGAGCTACTGCCAGATAAAAGAAATCTTCATTCGATCACTACATATGCTTTCATCCTTATCACAGAGCCTGGCACAGGCTGGTGGCCCCTCTTTCATCCTCAAGAATGGGGCCTGGATAGCAAGCTGGCAATGAGCCCTGTGCCATGCTCAGGGAGGACACGTTTCATGTCATTTTAATTAGGTGAACGAGCTGCTTCCATGTTCCACCTGCTGCAGAGCTGATGCCAGCTGCTACATCTCTTGCTCACTGACCCTGGGTCACCCCAGCCTATAAAACAGGAAACATCTGAGTAAGAGGAGATGGCAAACAGGAGTGCTCAGGGAGTCTTAGAAAGGATGCCAGCAGGTTGGTTAAAGAAAGAACATATGTGGTGGAATCTAGGCACTTTCACACCCCTATAATATTATTCGATACAAGCAAGTACATAGAGATACATATATTGAAAAATTAAATGACCATTTACGATGCTTATTGCTTGTACTATGGACCAGGTTGCTGTTTGCAAGGAGCTACAATCTATCCGGGAGAAAGACATGTAGATCACAAGCCAAAATACAATGAAACAAATGCAGATATTTAGAGGAGGAGAGGCCATGAGGCCTGGTAGAATCAAATGCACCCACCTTTAGATCCCATTTCTGCCCTTACTACCCCTATGTGACCTCCCCTAGCCTTTGGGTCTTTGGCTGAAATACCCCTTTTTAAGGATACCTTCCCTAACCTCCGAGATAGGTCACGGCCTCCTCTTCTACTTTCCTAGCATCTTCCTTCACAACTGGACTAGTCTATTATTTGTTTCATTCTTGCCTCCTGGATTCATCCCATGTAAGATCCTGTAAGAGCCACAGAGGAAAGGGCTGTGTCTGCTGTTTGCTGCCGGATTCCCAGTGATGTCCAATAAATGTTTAATTAAGCAATGAATGGGCCCTCAGTCTCCTCATCTGAGAAGTGGAATGCTGATATTCACCTGGGAAGGTGATTGGGAAGGTTAAAAGTCTTAACATATGCATGAACTCAGTATTCATTCGTTCCCTTTTTTGGTCTCTTCAGAAGCAGGAACATGGCAGCCCTCACTTCGTGCTGGGGAAAGAGGCTTGAGAGACTTCTCTGATAATGTACTCAGAGATGGGCTCCAAAATTTGGAGGAGAAGGAGCCTGATGGATGAGGGTGGGAGAAAGATCTGAAAAATAGGGGCTACAGTGGAGGGAAGAGTGGCCAGGGTGCAGCCCGCCCGGGATCTGGGGTTGCTGTTGCTGGAGCAAAGGGGCCGAGAAGGATGAGGCCAGTGGTGGTGGGCAGGCAGCTAAATGCACAACTGTTCAAATAAGGACCCACAGCCTGGTGGGAGGAACGGAAATAAATGATGACGACCTTAAAGCGAATCTGCTGTTCCTTTGTTAAGCTTCCAAAAGTTCTTGTGTCTTTGGTTAACTTTTGATGACAGAGATGGGAAAAATAAGGTGGGAATGCCGTGTGTGTGTGTGTGTGTATGTGTTTGTGTATGAAAGAGAGAAGGAAAGAGTGAGTGAGGGAGGGATCATGGGATGAACACAATTTTGGCTTTATAACTAATTCTGTACTTATTTGCAATGGGTCAATATTTTCGGAAAGAAAGGAACTAGCATTTCTTAAGCACCCATGAAATGCAGATGCTTTGGGATGGTTATATCATTGCATCTGTAAATCTAAGAGAAGGAATGATCCCATTTGACAGAGAGGAATCCGGTCCTCAGAGCAGAAGTGGTTTGCTCTGGGTGGATAGGTGGCTGCAGAGCCTAAACAGTAACAGTTGCTTCCATGAAACAAAGGTCCATCACTCCCAGTGTCCCTTGCGGCTCTATAGACATTACCCCATGTAACTCTTACCCTAATCCTGTGGAGGAAGAGCTGCCATCCCCATTGGACTGATGAGGAAACAGGCTCAGAGAGGGACAGTCACTTCTCAAAGTGCCACAGAGAGTGGCAGGGGTGGGATTTCAGCAGAGGTCCATCTGAGTGCAAAGGCCAGCTCTTTCCACTACACCAGGTGACACATTCTTATGAGTATGCATTTGGATGATTTTGACATATGTTAATTGACGTACATGAATTATAGATGGTTGCAATCATTCCTGACTTTTCAAAATGCCAAGGAGATATTTTTTCTTAACGCAGACTGATGCCACTTTGAATTACAAGTGCAATGGGTAAATACTAAAACGATTATGCCACTAAAAGACTGTAGACACTAGAAATATGGAAGAGTTTAGAAAAAAAACCCAAAAAAGCAGAAGAGAGAACAGTTTGAGAGCGGATATGCGACTTCAGCAGAGCTGCTGGGTTAGTCTGTGAAAGGCAGGACCAGTGCTTTCCTCACCACACCGCAACCTCCAAATGCAGGTGGGAAACTGTTTATTGGGATGCCTCTCAACATTCTTATAGGGGAAGAATGGTTGAAATAACAGATCAGAAGCGAGGAAGGCTGTCTCAGCTCCATCCACCCTTCAAAAGCCTACAGCCCTTCAAAGGTGTATTCTAGCACTTACCCATTGGGTGGCGCCAATGAGCTGGTTAAGAAACAGCTGGTTCTGAGATTAAAGAACAAAAACCAAAAAGCCGGCCAATCCTGGGTTACAGAGCTTTCCTCCTCATCAGAGTTCCCCCGCAGGCATAAATCAGCATGGCCAAACACATTCCTTCCTACTGGGGAGAGTGGCCTGAACAACTTCTGGGCAGGTTGCTCCTTAAAGACAAATTTGCCATTGCAGGAGTTCCCTGAAGGCAGTATTCTGGCAGGTCACTGAAGAACTCCAAAGGTGCTTAAGAGGCTTCTGCACAGGTGATTAGAATTTTCTGAGAAACGTTCATCAAGACTGTATTTGGCTTGTATAGGAAGGTTTTTTTAAGCCCCAAGATTCTAAAAAATCCATTCTTAAGAAAAGAGTAAAGCCAGGTTTTGGTTGTGCTCCCTGGGTATCATTTGCTTTAACATGAGGTGAGGCAGTAATGGATTGTGTAAAGTTCCTGGTCCCCCAGTGTCAACAGAACAAATTCCGCACTCTGCAGCCTGGCAGACAAAGCTGTTCACACCCAGGACCCACCCACCCCTCTGCTCACCTCGTGTTGAACCCCACTCACCACACCCGCTTGGTCTCCTACAGTCCACGGTCTGTCAAGGTTTCTAGTAGGTTCTCATGGGCTGTTTCTTCTATCTGGGAAATGCCTGGCAAATTTTCGTATCCTTCAAGATCCAACTGTCAGCTCCCAGAAAGGCTTAACTGGCTCTCTTCTTGGGTTCCCTCATCACTTTGCACACACTTGCATCTCATCACTTGCCACCAGCATTGGAATTCATCATTTCATTTTCGCCGAATCTGAGAGGAGCCTTAAAACTTTGTTCTATGTTAATGTATGAAGAGGGATATTTTGGTCAAGTCACATAACAGTATATATAAATTGATCTGATTACTTTGGGAAAATATAAACAAAATATGAGTCCAATGTGATGGGTTTATCTCTGGGTGAATGACTGGATATATGTTTCCCATTTCTAATTATTTTCCTTTTGCATATTCTCTGGATTTTTAGCCCTGAGCTAATATCTGCTGCCAATACTCCTCTTTTTGCTGAGGAAGACTGGCCCTGAGCTAACATCGTGCCCATCTTCCTCTACTTTTTATGTGGGATGCCTGCCACAGCATGGCTTGATAAGCAGTGTGTAGGTCCGCGCCCAGGATCTGAACCAGCGAACCCTGGGCCCTGGAAGCCAAGCATGCAAACTTAACTGCTGTGCCACTGGACCAGCCCCTATTCTCTGGATTTCTAGGTGTTTTTAATACACATGTAATTTTTTCTAAGAAAATCAGCTCCAGTAATTGAAAAAAACAACAAAAAGAGAAGTAGACCAAATCCCCAAATTAAAATCATGTTTTCTTTTAGAAATGAAGTTAAAATGACTTTTGCCTTGTTTTTGTGGGGAATGGTGGTGGTGGAAGAAATAAGCATACCTTTTGCATGAGATGCTCAGCCTCTTCCGTTCTGATTTAAAAACTTTTAAACTGAAATAGAGATATTTGCTAGCCTTTGCAACAAGTTTTTTGATATACATAGAACAAACTCACGTGAACTCTAAGGGTCAAATCTCTCATCTTTCAGTGCAGCCATTTTCAGGACTGGTAGTGAAGAGCAGGAAATAAGTGGTCCAGAAAAGTAAAATGACTCATTCTAGGTCACACCAATAATTTCTGACCCAGCCAAGACTACAAGGAAACCAACGGACTCTTTAGTTTATTACACTCTCCCATCATACATTTTAGTAACCTATCTTTATATGGAAGAGATAAAGAAAAAACTTAGATGTCTACTGGGTGTCAGTCATCACACTGGCATAGCAGTTTTCATCAGTTAACATTAGGAATTATGAAACAAGCCCCGAAAAACAGTGACAAAATTGCAGGATCACAGACTCCTGGTAAAGCTAGGAGGACACGTGGGTATTATCTAGTCCAAGACCTTCACTTCAGAGACGTGAAAATAGACCATGAGAGAGTAAGCCACTTGCCTAAGGTGGCACGACTAATTAACGCCAGAGCTAGGACTCCTGGCCTGTGGACTCTCTGCACACCTCCTCGATTCTAGAGAGGCACCTTGTTGGGCCAGCTCAGCGTGCTTCAGCTAAGTCCCTCTGGCATTATTGGCTGTTCTTAAGCTAAACTCCTAATGGCTCTCCACAGTTTTCAAACTAAGTCCCAACTCTATCATACAATGCTCTTCTTGATCTGACCCTTCTCAACTCCTCAGCCTCATTCCCCATCACTCCCCATCTCGCCTCTCCTGTTCAACCCACAGCAATTTCCATATATCTGCTTTCATTTGGCCCTCTTTCCAGAACACATTTCTCCCAACTCCAACATCCTTCAAGGCTCTTGATCGGTGTCACTTCCTCAGGCACACCTTCTCGTATCTTCCCCACCCTGTCCCCAAGAAGTCTTAGGCGCTCCTCTTCTGGTTCCCCTGAGTGCCGGGAGCACCTTTCACATTGTTCTGTGGGAGGTTATCACCGTCCTGGTTCAGGGCAGCACGAGACCGCTCTTGAAGAGAGGAATCATACCATGTTTCTGTTTGGACACTCATGTATAAGACCTGGCCCATACCAGATGCTTAAAAAAATTTGTTAATTAGACTAAATCCAATGAAGAAGAACAATTATTAGGTCTATAGACCCAGTCAAATGAGAGGCGGAGGGAACTATGCATTGAGTACCTATGGTGGTGGCGCTTGTATTTATTTTGTGTACTTCTTTCTCAAAACTCTGTGAAGTGGGCAGTCTTTTCTAATTTACAGATGAGGAAATGGAGGCTCAGGGAACTGAAGTATCTTGCCCAAGTTCACATACCTAGCAAGTGGAAGAATATGGATTTGAACCCAGATTTGGTTGACTCAAAAACAAGTAAACAAATGAAAACCATGCTGTTTCCATTACTCCACTGTGGGGGTGCGGGGGGGGGGGGGCGAGAAGAACTGAGGCTCTTTCTTTTTCCTAGTGTTTTAACATGTATTAGGAATAGAAGTGCCACAAGAGCATTTTAAAGCCTATTTCCTGTTTTTTTTTTTTTTAATTTACCAACTTCCTGCTAATTCTGAGAAACAAGAAGAAAGGAAAGGGAGAAATATTGGAAATAAAGTAATGATTGAGGAAGAACGGGACACAAAGAGACAAAAGGAAGGTGGGTGGAGAAGGCAGTGTGGTCAGCAGAAGGAGAACACTGTGCTGAAAACTTGGTGAAATGACCTTTGTGTAAATGGACTCGCCTTCTCCAATAGCAGAGCTTCTTCAGCACATTTAAAGGTAATATATTAAGGTGATGGTTGCCAAAAAGACACGAAAGAAAAGCAGTGAGTGCACCACAAAAGGCAGTTGGACCTGGTGCTCCTTTTATAAAGCGCTTTTTTGCCCACCAACCGGCAGCCCGGCTCAGGCCCCCAGTCACCTGCCCGCATGCTGGAGACGGCCAGGCCTCACCTCTCCTCAGCCCCCAGGCTCCTCTCAGGTAGAGACAGGCTTGGGAAAGAGGGCTTGAACTGCATCACAAAGTACAGGGACACCATTTCTGGCTGGGCTGGAGGATGAGGGTGTGGGTAATGCCAGATCCCTATAATCAGGAAGAATTTCATTCCCCACAGCGGGTCAGAAAGATGGCTTTCTGTGGTGCCTTTCATCCTTCAAATTCCATTTCTTAGAGATTTAAAAACCTCCAAGTGGTATCCATATTGCCCATTTGTTTCTTTTGTTATCGGCTATTTTTTTTCTTCCCCTAAGTGCATGGATTGACAATGTTAACCATCTTGAAAATTCTACTTCTCTCATGGGTCTTGCCCCCTTCCCCCCTCCATTTCAAACAACTGGGCTGGCTGTGTCTGCCAAGATTCCACCAGAACCATCCCTGACCCACCTGCCCCTCCAGGGTCCTCCGCTCCTGCCAACACCCGTTCCCCCAGGCCATGTTTCTACACTGGAGGCCAGGCAGATATTTTGCTATTTCCTTGTCTCAAAATCTAACCCAGCGGTAGCAAAAGCAAGTCCCTTTGGAACTAGCAGTTTTCCTGGAGGAGCGAGGAGGATGAGAACAGGAAGAAATGCGAGTTGGCATCAGCAAGGGATGCTGTGACGGTCAGCTAAACCACGTGGGTCAGCTTGAGGCAATTTCTGACTGTAGACAGGAACAAAGATTCGATGAGGCTTCTTCTAGCATCATGACACTATGAGAAGCATCGCCATACTGGCATCAAAAGAATTCCAAGGATGGGCAGGTGTGGGTTTAGGGGCTGTAGATTCAGAAGAGGAAGTGGTATTGTGCTAAGGCATTTGATTATAAGATTCAGAATCAGCTGTTGTTTCCTAATCATCAAGTGTGAAGGGCTCAGAATTTCCTGTGATACCACGTTGCCCTGTGATTCCAATGTGTAGCCAAGGTCAACGGTGGAGAAGCACTCTCTAATCTCTGCGTGTGTCATCAACAGAGCTGCTGCAAATCCAAAGAGGCATACACTTGTTTCCACTCATCTCCATCTCCTAGCAGATAAAGTCCCAGCAACTTCCAGTGACTGCAAGGATTGCAGGATCTGCCTCCCTCTTCCCTCCAGCCTCGCACACCCCTTGCGTGTTTGTTTCTGTGTCTTGCATGCTTGTTTCTTTTGCAAGGACAGCCCCTTTCCTTCACCTGCCCAGAACACTCCTGCGCATCCTTTCATGCCCTGCTTCCATGTCTGTGAGGGTGCAAGCTGCCCAGATGGGAGACAGAGCACTCAGAGAAAGGGAACAGGACTCAGGGGGCGAGGAAAGACAGAAAGAGAGAAAGAGGATCCCAGGACCCCAGAGCTGGTTGCTAAGGATGTGGCCTGGCAGCTAGCCCTCCCGCAGACAGGGGGCGCAGTTCTGCCCTGAAGGACAGCGTTGCACTTCCAGGGGGAGCCCAGGAAAATGGCAGCCAGCTTGCTGCAGGGAAATCCCCAGGATAAGAGAGAAGAGAAAAAAGGAAAAGAAAAACAAACACGCAGATACAAAACATTCCCAACTGCTCTCCAGCCCATTCCCTGTGGGAAAGCTGGACGGCTGAAGGTGGAAGCAGCAGTGGGGTGGGGGCAGCTCCCTCCCGCCTGCCCTGCTCTCAGGACCACAGCTGTCCAGATGAGGTCAGCTCTCCCCTCGCTGTGGAGTGTTTCTCCTCTCACTTTCTAGAATCCAAATAGCTGTGTGTATCAGAGAGAAAAAGACTGGCCCTTTCCCAAATGCCTTGACAATTCCAGGGGAAGGGCCTCTCCAAGCCCAGCTCCCTTGGGTATGCAGGTTATTCCATGGCTGGGGTCTCCTAGGGCATGACTTTCTCAGGAGCCCTCAGGTCTGCAAGGCCGAACAAGAGAGGAGGATTCCACCTTCACCCAGAGCAGGGCCACTCTGTACATTTCCAGGTGCATGGACCCAGTTCAGTCTCCTTGCTGAACTGGACCATTCTGAGCTGGTTCCGGGAGCCTGGGGAAGGTTGGAAACACCATGACCCTGCATGGAGGATCTCTGAGGTGCCCTCCCCCTGGGCTCAGAGCCCTCCACTCCTGTCCTCAGGGCCTTTGAAGCCAGAGGACGCAGGTCCTCCCCAGTGGTCCTGGGGCGGGGCTTCTGGTCTGGAAGCTTCTGTTCAGGAGGGCAAACTGACCAGGGAGTAAAGAGCATGTGTCTTGGGTGAGGATCCAGCATGGAGCCTAAAGATTTTTTTAAAACTCTTTTTCTTAACGTAGTTGTGTCTATTTATTGGGAATTGAGAGAAAGAATTCCAGTAGGAGCCTGTCACTAGCCACCCTAAATGAGTCTTGGAACGAGGCATTATACAGATAAATAACTTGAGGAATGAATGAATGAAGTAGTGTCGAGTCACAAAAGATGGAGTGGGCAAGATGCGGCAGCAGTGTAAGAGCCTTAATCGATTAACAAAATTGTACCGTGCTCCCCACAGAGCAGTATCTAGCACTTCCTGCACTTTTTCTGCGTGCCACGTTCTGTGCTCAAGGCTTCCCATTCATGATTTCATTCAGTCCTCACTGCAGGCTGAGGTAGCAAGTGGTGTCATCCTCACTTTACACAGGAGAGAACTGAGGTTAAGTCCTTTGGTCAAAGACACATAGCTAGTAATTAGGCTGGCCAAGGTTAAAACTTGAAAACCTGTCTTTCTTACTAGTTCACTATATCCCAAGGGATCGTGCGAATAGATCTTCATTCATGTCTGTGTGAGCTTTCAGCTGAATCCCCTTGAGTCAGCTGCCATACAAAGCCAGCCCTGGCCACAGGGACAGGGACTTGGCCAATGGAACCATGCACGGGCGGCCCATAGCCAGGGCCACTGTTTCTCCTTGCTAATATGCCAAAGTCTGAATTCTCATAAGGCAGGCAGGGCGGCCAGACAACAAAAATTTTTTAAAACTTCTCCCAACTTAAAGTATATATGGGATCCAGCCAGCACACAGGAATTAGAAATGTTCTTTCTGCTTTCTTTTAGGAATGTGGGTGGCAAATAAGCCAAAAGAAATAAAAATAGAAACATGGCAGGGCCAGACCTCCCTAAACAGGAAAGAACAATATTTATTTGATTAGTTCTGTTCTTAAACAGCAGCCCACATTACTGACACGGACGGCGTTTCCCTATGGAGGGGTGTGTGTATGAATGTATGCACACGTATGCACGCCCCCAAGCACATGTATACATATGTATGCATAGATGAACACACAGAGCGACCACCCATGGAGAATATTTATTCATACGATACAAGAATCAAACTGCTCTTCTTTTCCCAAATCCTGCAAACATTAAAAATCAGTCATTTTATGTAAACATATCCAGTCTCTTGATTTACACTGGTTCTTAGAAAGGCAGAGCTGCACATTTTTGAAGCTCTTTTATTGAACCACAGGAGATGGGTTATGGACACACGGCAGGCTGCCTCACAATGTCTCATGAAAGCAAGAGCATGAATCAAAACATTTTGCCGTCACTGCATTTCTCAAGATCTCCTCACCAAAGCCCCACAGGCCCCCATTCTGCCAGGCTGTGCTTTTTAACAACCTGACTCACTCTTCAGAACTACCTGCCACGTCCTCCCCTATCCAATCCTTATCACTGGCGCACTCTTAGCTCCTGACCGTGACCACGCATCCATCAGCGTGATGCTATCGGTAACCCAATGAGCACAGTCTCGGCCCTCGCGGGCTGTCAGCCGTTCCTCCTCCCTCCTCCCGTCTCTGCCTGCCCACCCCCTCCACAGCCTGGCTGGAGGGCCTCACAGCTCCAAGGGGTCTGACTTCCTCCCTTCCACACTTCGCATTTGTCAGCACAGCTGGATTGCTTCTGGCAGATGCTCCTTATGCCCCTTGTTTTGGGATGAGCAAAGGGTGATCGAATGCACCCACCCCCTTAGAGGGATGTAACAGATTTCAACATGGCCCAGTGCCCACCTGTTGGGGTGCCCAGCTCTTCGAAGACTGGATGTGGGAGGGCAGGGGAAGGAATTCTCCCCTTACTTCTGTCACTTGGCTTTTTCATCAGGGTGGGGAGGGAAAGGCACCGGCTGGTGAGGGTAGGCTGCAGGCGCAGACTTTTATTTGTTCTGAAAGAAGCTTAATGGGTCCAACTCTTAATGATGTTCAAGAGAACCCGAAGAAATAGGATTTGTCGTTTGGGGTGTGTCCTGAACTTTCAGGGCATGGGTCCCTAGAGAAAGAATTTACCTCCCCAGGGAAAACAAAGAATTCCACAGAAGCCATTCAGCCTAGCTGAATTCACCACAGGACAGAGCTTGCCATCACTTAATAAGACCTCTATTGTGTGTCTGGTGAAAACACATGGAGATTTTTCTTCCTCAGAGAGCCTGTAATTTAGGAAGTTTGTAGTTTTTTAACAGTCTCATTCCTTTGGTAGGATCAAAGTATTATGTTAATGGAGTAAATAGACATGACACAAAGTGAATTTTCATTTTAATAAAATAAGATTGCTTGCTAGGAGTTTGGCAACCACCAAGTGAAATGGGTTCTCAAGCTCTCGTAGAGAGAAATATAGCCTCCTCAGGGCTTTAGGGGCTGGTCACCGTTTCGTGTCCCACTTAGTCACTGACTCTCATCTCTGTGGGATGGCCATTATGTTTCCCTATGGAGAAACTGAAAGTTGGACACATTAGCGACTTGCCCAAGGTTGCATGTTAATACTTGGCAAAGCGAGAATTTGAACCGAGATCTGTCATTCAGATCTTGTCAAAGGGCCTTGGAATCCTGTTTTTCCTCTACATGAGGGGCGAGGAAACTACAGCCCACAGCCCAAATCCAGACCACACCTGTTTTGTATGGCCCAAAAGCAAGAATGACTTTTACATTTGTAAATGGTTTAAAAAAAAATCAATAGAAGAGTAAAATCTCATGACACCTGAACATTACATGACATTCAAATTTTCACATCCACAAATGAAGTTGTATGGGAGCACATTCACACCGATGGGTTCATGCACTGTCTGGGGCTGCTTGCCCACTTCAGTGGTGGAGTTGAGTAAGTGCAACAGAGACCATTTATGGCCCACAAGCCAAAACATTAGGATCTGGATCTTTTTTTTTTTTTTTTTAGGAAGATTAGCCCTGAGCTAACATCTGCCGCCAATCCTCCTCTTTTTGCTGAGGAAGGCTGGCCCTGAGCTATCATCCGTGCCCATCTTCCTCTACTTTATATGTGGGACGCCTGCCACAGCATGTCTTGATGAGCAGTGCCATGTCCGCACCCAGGATCCGAACCAGCGAACCCTGGGCCGCAGAAGTGGCCGCGGTGCACTTGACCGCTGCACCACGGGGCCAACCCCAGTATCTGGATCTTTTCAGAAAAAGTTTGCTGACCCTGCGGATACCACGAGCAGTGTGACTCTATCATTTTAAAGCCCAGGAGGTTATAAATGGGTGCCCAAGCTGCCTTTCCAAAGTCACGTGGCCATAAACAGTCCACTATTTCTCCTATCTTGGGAGGGCAGTGATGCTACATCAGTAAGAAGACACATTTCGAACAAGAATGGAGTAAACTCCGCACGTGCCTACAGTCCCTTAGAAACTTCCACAGCTGTCAGAGAGCGGGAGGAGGCGAGCCTTTCTCTTTTTAGTCTCAGATTCCCAATTAATGAACCATGAAAACAACATGAATTTTACATAAAGGGAACGTGCTTTGGAGGCCAAGGCAATTTTTACTTGTTAGGGCTGCTTCCTTACTTGCTCTTCTGATATTTTATTACATAACTATAATTTTAGACTTTTTAGCAATAGAGGTCACTATGTGGCACTGCTGTCACTCTGTTTTGCTCCCAATGTAAGAGGGAGATTGTCTAATGTATTGAGAGTTGCGAGCAGCACTGCCTCTGCTGCAGAGAAATGAAAGCAGATACCATTTTCCTTTGCATACTTTTTGTTCCCCTTTCTGGCCTCAACTGCACATCCTAAAGACCTGGCTCACACGTGAAAAAACATTAAAAAATAAAATAATAAGAACCATACGTATCAAGATGAAAAGTTCTGGAGATGGCTGGGGGTGATAGTTGAATAACGACGTGTGCATGCTTAATGACACTGAACTGTAAACTTAAAATAGTTAAGAAGTCACATCTTGTATTATATGTATTTTACCGTAATTTAAAATAAAACTAAACGACAATGAAAAAGACGGCATAGATACCAATTTTGGAAGAAATAATTTCAAAGCTTCAAGGAAGAATACAATTCCATTAACACAATGAAAAAAAAATACTCAGAGAAGGCATTTTCAAAGATTTGAAGCTTTATCAGGAAAAAATGAGTATTAGCATGTGTGTGTCTGTGCACATGTGTGTGCTTGTGCTCCAAGAACACATGCATGTCCAACTAATTAAATTCCTCTGTTATTGCTGTCAATATTGGAAACGAAAATGTTTATAAGAATTCTTCCATTTGGAACAATGTATCTCTATTAATGCAAATGCCAAGCACCCTTGCACCATCAACAGAAACCAAAATAAAGAGTAACTATGTCTGAGAACCTCTTATAACGCTAACATCTCACACCAGTGACACCAAGCAGAAAACCACACTCAGTGAGCACTTATTAAGATTCCTCTGTAGTGTATGTACAAAGGCTGTTGTAACCACTAGGGAAGCAGTGAGTTCCAAAAAAAGAGCAAACCACAATAGAAACCTTATATTAAAAATGGAATTTAGATACGAGCAGGAGTGCCAACTTTAATGACAAGTCTTCCTCTTCAATCATTAGGGCCATAAAACGAAAACCAGCGTATGTTAGATGTGGGTAAACAGCATATTTGACTCCTGTCCATTTGCCAATGTTTTTCAAAGATGAATAGATAAAATCTCTTGAGTGTGCTGTGAGTATGCTGGTATTTTCTGCCAGTTCCCTAGAGCAGAGGTGGTATACGACGGGGTTTCTGAAGGCTCTGTTTGGAGTAGGCATATACAATAACAACAGCTGCTGACGGCCGGGGCTTGGCAGCAACGGGGTCAACAATCTAAATGCCAACTGGCGATGACACTGGTCGCGTCAAGTGAAGCCAATGATAAAGGAACAGATGTGACTGTGCCTTGTTGCCTGCAGCAGTACAGCCCCTGCAGACCAGCAATGGTGATGGAGCAGAGAGCAGTACGGTATGAAATTGACATCAACCTAATCAAATGGCCATTGCTTTGTCTGCTTCACACAAACCCCGTACACCCCAAACATGCCACCCGCCCCCCGGCATGTTTCACTTCCTATGCTTGGATGTTCTGGGTTTTCGAGATAAGGAAAAACTCTAAAAATAACACTCCAAGTGCAGACACTGAATGTGTAATGGGCCAGACTCTCACCTGCCCACCACAGTCTCTGTTTAAGGCAGGAACGCAAGACGATGGCCCCTAGGCAAATTGTACTCCTAGGAAGAGTTGGTTAGGCCTGTAGATTTAAAAATAAAATACAAGAACCGCTCTAATCGGTTGCCACCATTTAAAATTCTGGAGAGTTCACCTAAAATGTTGGAGCTCCAATTTCTTTTGATTTGGAAACCCCGGGTCTCTGCTCTCCCACTGAAACCACAAGCTGGGGTTGCACGGTGCCTGCTCCCACAGCTTCCTATCACTACCGGCTTGCTAACTCACAGGTGCGACCTCTGTAGGACCTTGGTAGGCTTTGGGTTTGGGTCTTCTGACCTACAGACATTGAACTTCTTGAGGCAGGGGCCATGACTTTTGGTTGCCCCGGCACTGAGCACCAGTTCTTTGCACACTGTTATTCACTGGAGTCATTCAACAACGCACATTCCGTGACTCAGACGGTTGATGTGACTTGACTATGGTGTCACAGCCAGACACTGCTGAGAGAGGAAGAGAACCCCGGGGATCATCTAGCTGCTGTCGATCATCAGAACCCAACTGAGTTAGTGTGTCCCTGGGCAAAAAGCCACCTCCTGCATTTCCTCAGCAGAGGCCACGTCTGGGTTTTGGAGTCAGAATGCATGTGTTCAACTCCTGGCCCCACAGAGCTATGTGATATTGGACAAGTTACTTCACCTCTTTGCCTGATTTTCCTCCTCTCTAAAATGGAGATAAAAACAGTATTTATCTCATAGAATTGTGTGCAGAATAAATGAGGTAATACACAAACATATTTCCTAAAGCACCTGGTCCTTGGCTTTACTGAAAAAATTTCCTTCTTGTTATATCCTCAGATGCTGACCATACCAAATTTTGAAAGTATATAGTTATTACAGGCCATGTAAAGTTCTTCTATGCTGAAATATGTTAATAAGACATAGACATAAATCTCTACCATAACCCTCTGTTTTAAAATAATTATACTAATAGAAATAAATGAAGTAAAAGGAAAGGCAGTGACCATCGATGTCATTCTAGATCCACAATGTGCCAGAACTGGAGGGAAATCGAAACCTTTCCTAATCTGGTGGGTCTACAACTTGTTTTAGCAGCAGAAACCATTTCTTCTACCGTAACGTCACACAGAAGGCAGGAAGGAGAGAAACGTGGCAGCTCTGGTGGAACAGGAGGCAAGGTCCCACAACTGGGCTCAGGCTCCACCCAGCATGTTCACAGAACCTCATGCTAAGGACCACTCCTCTTGGTTACGGCCTCTCATTTTACCAGTGGCAGAATTAGGACCATTCACATCTCGGCACTGATAAGAAGGCTCATGTCAAGGATCAAGCCTGGCCAATCGCTGTATCCCCAGCACCTAGCTATGTGCCTGGAGCACTGGGCCCCAGTAGCACTAAGGTTTGTGTGATGGGGGCTCTAACACAGGTGAGGCATCAGGATAAAGGGGTGAGGTCTTGGGGGATGGGCTTCTAGAGTATGGTGATGACTGCTGCCAGCAGGGGGTGATAAAAACACCACTGTCTAGATAGGGTACTGGGTGTCCAGTGGATCAGGGGGAAGGGCTGGGGTGGAGGCAGGAAGCCTGGGCTTAAGGAAACAGAAGTAATGGGTCTGGATGCCATCTAAAATATCAAGATGAGGCACTGGCCCGGTGGCGCAGCAGTTAAGTGTGCACGTTCTGCTTCTCAGCGGCCCAGGTTCGCCAGTTCGGATCTCAGGTGCGGACATGGCACTGCTTGGCAAAAGCAATGCTGTGGTAGGCATCCCATGTATAAAGTAGAGGAAGATGGGCATGGATGTTAGCTCAGGGCCAGTCTTCCTCAGCAAAAAGAGGAGGATTGGCAGTAGTTAGCTCAGGGCTAATCTTCCTCAAAAAAAAAAATCAAGATGAAAGGGCCACTCTTTGGCCCAGGCATCTTGTTGAACTCCAATTCTGCTTAGAAATTTGAGAATAGCTGGTATGCGTTTCAAAGTGTGATGCCTGGACCACCTGCATCAGAATTACCTGGGAGCTTATGAAAAATGCAGATTCATGAGCCCCATTACAGGCTTACGGAATCAGAATTTCCAGTGGTAGAACCCTTCCCACGCTCTCAGATGTTCTTGGGCAGGACAAAGTTTGAGAAGCACTGGGGCTTTCCCGCAGTGTCACAGGAGAGCCATCTGGAGAGCTTTCCTTCACTTGGGCCCCAAATTTGGAGATTCTAATTTAACAGGTCTGAGATGAGGCCTGAGAACTGGGATACTTTCTGGAATCTCCCCAGGTGATGTGCTGCGGAATGGGTTACAGTCGTTCCTACTATTGCCAGAGGGGACGGAGAGCCACCTATCTCTGTGACATGAAGTACTTCTGGCTACTTTTCCTTCCACTTTATCTCCTTAACCACTCATGCAGCAGGAAGACAAAAGTTTTCCACGAAGACCTGTCAAAACATTCTTCTTGTGAATATTGAGGTTGTTTGTAAAATATGTCAGATATATTTATCAAACATACTTTAAAAATAAATTTTATCACGGTATATTTTGTCTCCAGTAAAATCCTTCTATTTGAACGTACAGTTTGATGAGTTCTGACAGCTATATGCTCCCACGACACCACCACAATTAAGACATGAAACATTTCTATCACCTCTGAAAACTGCCTCCTGTCCCTTTGTGGTCAATCCTCTACCCCCACCCTTGGCCCCAGCCAGCCACTGATCTGGTTTCTGATGCTGTGGATTAGTTTAGATGGTTCTGGAATTTGATATAAATGGGATCAAACAGTTGGCCTTTTTGTGTCTGGTTTCTTTTGCTCAGCACAATGTTTTTAAGATTTATCCATAACATGAATTATTAGTGAACTATATTATTCATTGTTTCTTCTCTGTTTCACAAGTAAGTGCACAGGCCTGCAAGGGTACTGCTTCAGGAGAAAGAGCAGGTTTCTGGAGTGACCGAGTGCAGATTCCTGTGAATCAAAAGGGAAGTGAGAGAGTGGAGTCCACTGCCTAGGTTGTCTTCTTCAAGGCGCGTGGCTAGGATGGGGAAGAGGAAGTGACTACACTGAGGTGATGGGTGTTTCCACGGAGGCAGGTGATGTCTGGAGCAATGAGCACTTGGGAGAGGTGGCAGACCTGAGCTTTAGGATGTGGGAAATGAAAAGAAAGGGCAATACAGGGGCCGAAGACAAACATCACCAGTTAAAAAATTTTCGTCTGTGTGGTGCTTTAAACATACATCCAAAAATTCTTGGATATTCCTCTCCTCAAGAGATAGAGCTTAATTCCCCTCCCCTTAAGTGTAGGCTGGACTTAGTGACTCACTTTTAAGGAACAGAAAATAGTGGAAGTGATGGTTTATCCCTTCTGACACTACTCCTTCCAGATATTGTGGCGTCTACTTGGTTGCCCTCTTTGGGATCAGGGAGCTCTGGGAGCAGTCCGCAGGGACCTACCATGATGTGGAGTGAGGGAAGTCGACTCTGAGGAAGGGATGTTTAAGCCAAGACTTGCAGGATGAGCAAGACTTAGGAGGACCTGGAGGCAGACGGATGGGCACATACCATGGCCGGGAGGTAAGAGGTCATGGCCCATTCAAGGAACTCCAGGGAGTTCCCTTTGGAGTAGTCTGAATTCCTCTTTCTTCCTCCAGATCTACCTGTATGCATTTCATTTTTATTTGTTGGTCCATTTACACTCAGATTCACAATGTGGTAGGAATCTATGAACACTAACATCATGGAACTAATACTGATTAGTACTATGGTCCAGTACTACATTATGGCTAAGTGGCCTTGTTGGTGGCTTGTATATCTGACCTTTATATATAAAATTACTTCATGGGAACAAGTGTTCTTAAGGCCACACAAGTGACCACACAAGTCCCTACTTAGTGACTGCTTATAATCTTCTCCTCATGTTTTTATTGTGGTAGGACAGGTAGATGGTGAAATATATACTGTTATATTTCAATAAGGAAAACCTTCCTGCATTCAAATCCCAACTTAATACTCATTTGACATCTTTTGGAGCCAAAGAATCTACTCTTATCTGGCTGGGAAATTTGAACTAGTCTAGACCACACATAGCAGCCAACACTTGGCAGGCTCTCATATGGGCATCAAGCCACACTGACAATTCACATTTTCATACAAATGCTCATGAAGATGAATTAATTCGTGCTGTGATTGACATTCTACAGCAATTTCCAACACTGCAGGCAGAGTAAAGTGTAATGACGATTTGGTGCCCCAGAGACCAATAGCACTCCTGAGGTATCGAGCTGCTCCCTGAGGTGGAGACCCTGAAATGAGACCTAGGCAGAAGCATTGAGCAGATGGTTGTGAGTCTTATCTGTTCTTCTTCTGTAAACTGGGAGGGAAATGGCCTCGCAAAGAGAAGCAGACCATCCCAGGAGCTTAAAGAGCTAAATGGCAATGCCTCACTGAGGCAGCATAGGGACAATTTTGAACACATCTGGCGGCCATTCATGGTTGGAGAGGGTCTTAATAGTGTATCATAGACCTCTAATTCAGTGGTGTCCAAGAGAATGTTCCACAATGATGGAAATGTTCAGTATCTGTGCTACCCAATACAATTAACACTAGACATGTGTGGCTAGTAAGATAAGAACCTAATTTTTATTTAATCTTAATTAAGTTAAATTTAAGTAACCATAGTGGTTAGTGGCTACTATAATGGACAACGCAGCTCTACATAATGGGTTGAAGCATATGATTCTATAAAACTGTGAGCTTTTTAAAGAATAGAGATGCATCTTATTTGACTGTTACTCTGGCACACAGCATGATGTTTGACATACAGTAGGTGTTCAATAAATGCTTAACAGACCCTCAGCAGCCAGAAGAGAATGACTTTATAATACAGAAGGTAATTGTATAAGACTGTGTGCTTAGTATTTCCCAAAGGGTATTTCAAAGCCTTAGACGCACAAGATGCTCTGTAGAGAAAGGATTCCCTGAGCTAATAAATCTACATGTGCTATGCCTCACTGGGAGAGGTGGGATGCATGTTAAGGTATTAAAGAAACCAGAAAACCTTTATTAACTCACTGTTTCCCCTAGTTATTTGATCCTTGAGCCTCTTTTCACACAATATCTTTCGACATCTGTTAGAACTAGTAGATTCTGGGAAAAATACTTTGGGAGATGCTGCAGTAATGCAGGGTAGGATGAAACTTCCAATGAATTTTTTGAAAGTAAGGATCTGATTTTCAGCACACAGTCAGCAAGTAATAAATGTTTACTGAACAGTCTATAAATGACTCTCTTCTACTCAAAAATCAGAGGCAGTCTATAAACCATTCCCTCTCAGCAAAGGTAAAGAGAGAAGACAGTATATGATTTTAAGCCTAGACAATCTTGGGCTGCCATTGTGGGCATACTTGCAGAGCTGGAGGATAATCTGACATGTAGGAATTAAACAGAGGTATACAATGACAAACTGGAACAGAAACAATAAGAGTTATAGAAATATATCGATAGTTTTTAAGACTATATTTTAAAATTTAAACCAAGCAGCTAAACACTGAGAATTTGTTGTGATTAGAAAATCAACCCCATACAGGGAAATGACCAATCCAGAGACACAGGGTGGTATAAAGCAGGACGGGGCATGGGTTCCTGGGGATAGGAGAAGAGACTGGTCCTCTCTAAGAAGAAAAATGATAAAACAAGACCAGACCAGGACAGAGACATTTCCTTAGTCACCTCTGGTCTTGGTTTTTGCTAGTATCTTAGTAAAAGGGGTTGGAATTAACTCTAGACCCATACTATAGTTTCAGCTAAAAATTATTTGTAGCTATTGTAAGTACACTTATGCTTAAGTTCAATAAAACTGTACATAGACCATTCCATGGTATGGATTAATCTCTTTGCAACAAATCTCTTTCATGCTCTTTTAAAACTTGAAGTTAGAAAAAACCCCAAATCTCTCCCAACCTAGTTAAGCAGAGGAATCTAGATGGAAAAAAATGCCAACTAAAACCTTCAGTCATGATCATGGTGCCCTTGGCAGTGAGGTGCCTGAGCAAAGCCTGTCCCTGCAGAGCTGGACATGTTACGTGTGGGTAATCCGCAGACTTCATCACGTGCTTTAGAACCACTGAGATCTGCCCACTCCAAAACTAAAACTGTACACATTATAAAGATAACATCACCTCAATGTTTACACGATGCTTAGCTCCCCACTCTAGGAGGGACCACCCAATATCCAGGGAAAGCTTGTTCACTGCAAGGTGGTTGTGCACATCCACCTCCAACTACAGTCACAAAGCAGTCTGCATAACCACTGGCTTGCTCCTTTGAGCATCTCTGTCAACTGCAGCCCTGTGAAAGGGGGAGCAGAGGGCATGGCCAGAAATGGGAGAGAGCACACTTAGACCCCTGGTCCTGGGTACACGGGCTGCTTGTCATGTGCAGCTTTGGTCTTTGTTGCAAGGCCTTTTATTTTTCTATTTACTTATTTTTGTTGTGAGGAAGATTGGCCCTGAGTTAACATCTGTTGCCAATCTTCCTCTTCTTGCTTGAGGAATATTGTCACTGAGCTAACATCTGTGTCAATATTCCTCTATTTTATGTGGGATGCTGCCACAGCATGGCTTGACGAGCCATGCTAGGTCCGCACCCAGGATCCGAACCTGCAAACCCTGGGCCGCTGAAGTGGAGCACATGAATTTAACTACTATGCCACCGGGCCGGCCCCTGTAAGGCCTTTTAAAGCATACAGTTTGATTTTCTGATTATTGTAAAAGTGATGTATGTCTGTGATAGAACCCTTCAAAAGCCCAAATAGCTATATATAAAAAGAAGCATTACCCATAATTCCACCGAGATAACTGCTCTTCATACTTTTTTCCGTATTTCCTTTCTCATCTATGATTAGATGATTCTAGCAAACAAGACTAATAGATAGACATATGATTATAGAGATTTTCTAATACAGTTTTGAGTCCTATTTTTATCACTTAATATTATGTGCTGACAATTTCCCCATGGGCATCATCTTCAACTCAACTAGCTGATCATATTTTAGATTCTAGGATAAACCAGAGCACATCTTACTCCTGACCCCCAAAAAACCCAAAACCAAAACCAAAAAACAAAACTCAGCTATCTGTCATCCTACAAACCAGAACAAAAGCTCTCTGGACACCAAGAGAGGATGAATAAATAGCACCGACACAGACATGTGACTGATTTGCCGCGTTCCCAGTAACCCAGCACAATGCAGTTCATTGAAAACAATCCCACATTGCTTTGCTATTTTTCAAATTGACACGTTAGGATACATCTGCCAAAGCTCCTAAAATGGTCTCTGGCAGGCTCTCCCTCTCATCTCTGGGCATTTGGGATGTCCTGAACAACAACCACCAGCTGATGCCATACTGGACACACACACAGACACACACACACACACACACACAGACACACACACGAACTATCCAAATTGACAAAGTCTCTGAATGCAAACTCCAGCAACTCTCTGTGCCAGGTACATCCTCTCTGCTGGCATAGTGGGCTTGAATTCATGAAGGCCTCTCTAAGCAAAGAGAGAAGCTCAGCCTGAATGAAAGATGACAAGGCTGGTGAAACACCATGTCAAAGATCATAATCTCAATAAGACAAGCTGGGGGGACTCCAGATCTGCTCTCTTTCACAGATGGGAAACTGAGGCCCAGAGACATTACATGCCTCTCTCAGGGTCAGGCAACTTAAGTGGTAACATAATAGTGCAAACATCACTGTAAAGGCCAAACGGCCAGGCTCGCAGGCTGATGCTCTTTCTTCTTCAACGCCTGTGTCCATGTCCGAGCCACTTGGCTTAAAGTCAAGGAACCCGCCTGACGAGAAGCAGCCGGAGGCCTTTGCAGAGATGATGTTTCAAAAGAAAAGCTCCTTTCAAAAGCCCCACAATGACTCTTCCTCGCTGGCTATTTTGGGGAGCGGCTCTGGCTCCTGTGGGAGGCTCTGCTTCTTTTCACAGTCCTGACCTGATCTTGCCATGACAGGCCAACCTTGGCTACTGCACTCACCCAACCGTTTCCAAGGGAAGTGCAGGCATGACCTGGCCACCTCTTGGGGGAACACAAGGTCAGCATATGCCTGGGCTTAGATGGGCTGTGCTGGGCCTTTATGAGACAAGGCTCCCCTAATCTTTGGTCTTCAAACTGTTTTTCTTCCATCTGGTCCTAAAGTACCCATTTTTAAAACATTGGTTTTGGTGCTGAAGCCTAAAATCATTTGTTCATGAACCTCAGTCATCAGCCAAGAGGCACCACCTACAAACTGGTGGAGTGGGGGACGCTTTGGTGTGACAAGATGGCAGTAATGAGAAAAATGAGGGATGGAGAGGAATGTAGTTTGAATGTTGAGAAATTGCTCACCACATCTGTGTGAAATAAAGGTAACAAGTGTAAGAGATGAAATAATCTATGCAAAGTGCTTAACGGAACATCTGGAACTCAAGAAATGGAGCTAGCGTTTATTTCTTGGGAATCCTTGTGTGCCTTGCACATGGTAAGAACTCAATGATCTTGTGTGTCACACCATCATGTGGGAGGACTGAGGAGTGAGCATGAGCAGGGCAGGGTTTCTTTTCTTTCTGTGAAGCCCTCCCATTTGATGAATTTCACTTCCTTCCCATCTCCCTCTCTGAGTCTTATCTCTTACACATCCAACGCAGCAGTGGCGGGTATGCAGTGGCCAGGGTGGAGGCAGGGAGGGAAAACTCAGAATCTAGTGATCCGCCACAAAGATGAACAGTGTTGCCCAAAATTGTTCAACGGGTCATGATCTCTCCAAGATGTTAATGAGTGATAACAAAAGAAAAAAGATTTCAGGAACCAAATGCAGTTAAATTGGGTGGGCTACACAAAATCGAACCAGTGTCTTCACTGGAGGACTTCTCAATCTTCTAATCTGTGACTGAACATTTTGAGTCTCCAAGGGTGGAGATGACAGAGCATTTTGCAAACTCATTTGACCAAGTAAAGAAGTCTGTTTTCACTGGGCCATACTCGGGTCCAGCATTTTGAGGAATACTCTTAGCCAACACGGATCCTTAGAGTTTTCTTCTTTGCTTTACCTTCCCACCTCACTGAGCTAACCACAATCCTAGGGAAGGAGAAGAAATGATGTGCTAAAAAAAAATAAGTCTCCAATCTGAGAGTAATTGTCAACTAGAGTCTCGCCCCTCAGAATGTGGCCTGGGAACCAGGAGCATCCGGGAGCAAAATGTACACACTCACGTCCCATCCCAGGCCCAGGTGCACTGAACCAGAACCAGCATTTTGGCAAGATGCCCAGGTGACTCAAATGCACAGGAAAGTATGAGATGCAGACCGAGGGGGCTTGGTACTAGGTACTAAGCTCAATAATTCTGATTTCAGTATACGATGATGCACGTTTAAAAATACCGACTCTAGGAGATTCTGATGCAGCTGGTGTGTGGCCCTCTATTGAGAAACACAGAGAGCTCCCATGGCCCAAGTGCCCTGCCGTAAGGTAACAAAACAGCCCTGTGGTGAGACGTGGTTTCACAGCAGCACCTTGACAAAGTAAGTGATGGAATAATCACCTTCACTGTTAGAAACAGGGAAATGGAGCCCGAGAGACAGAAGGTGAAGAGGCTCTCGACCAAGGTCACCCAGGGGTCAGCAGGTGCTTTAGGGTGAACGAGCACCCTGCTGTCTTTCCTCCCCACCTCGACAACCTCTCTCCTCCTCCCTAATCAGCTCTTTATTCACCAGCTCCTGCATTGCTAACAGCGCTCTCTGAGTCTGCTTTTGTTTTTAGTGAAAGGCCAACAAAACACTGCTGGCTGCAGTGCTTGCTAATGATAATTCTGATTAGCTCAATTCTGTCAGCTCACCCCCGGGCTGCCAAGCGCCAAGAGCAGCCCACTCATTCAATCAGGGCCCGGCCCATTTTCTAATTACCACCATCATTTGGGTTCTTTTCCACCAACTGTGAACTGCTTGAGTTCAAGTCATCTTCAGCTGTTGCATTTACATGAGAAATGGATTGCTTGTCACGTCTGTCTCTGTGTCAGTGCGCCAGCATCCCCCTCCCTGTTGGAGACCAAATGAAATGGCCTGTGTTTCCCAGGCTGCTGCTGACCAGCAGGTCCCAGTGGGAGCCATGAGGCATGCCTTACGGGCAAGATGGACGCGCTGGCCTTTCTCACTGCGCTGGCCAGGGTGACATCCTCTCAGCTTCTGAAATCCAAAGTATATTCCCACTCAGAGGCCTGATAGGGTGACCAACCATCCCAGCTGGCCAGGGACTGAGAGTTTTCCCAGGACATGAGATTTTTAGTGCTAAATCTGGGAGGGTTGGTCACCTTATCCCCAGCACACCAGGACACACAAGCAGTGAGAGCATTTAACATTCCCTGGGTGACCTAGTTTGAATCTGGAACAGGGAACTGACAGGGAGTTGGGGTCCCATCTTTCTCTGTCAGCCCTAAGCTTTATGATGCATCCCTTCACTGCTCTGCACCTTTGCTTTTAATCTCTTTGGCTAAACTGCTAAGATGAAGCATTTCCGGCACTGAATAAGTGGAGGTCTGCAGGCAGGTTCTGAGATGAGCGTGGCACCAAGGAAGGAATGCTTGGTGTGTAATCCCTTTGAATGGAGGTGCATCATCCTCGAAGTCTCTTCCCAATTCAGAAACTCACTAAGCACTTATGTGCTAGGCAACGTGGGTGGGCAACGCAAGCATATATCCTGTATACTCCCAGCCCTCAGACTTGACAATCCTGTGGGAGACACTGATACCAATACAATGAACTATATCAATTACAAGGCTACCTAGAGGATGGCTAAGATGGCCAAGGCCCTGGGAGACAGGAAGGGAGAATTAGGGTATCTCTGCTTACTATACGGCAGCTACTTTACATTCACTATATCATCCAACAGCTAACATTTCTTAAGCACTTACCATGTGACTAACTCATTTCATTTTTACAGCAACTCTATTATCATACTCATTCTATGAATGAGGAAGACAAGGCTTTGAAAAGCCAACTCTCTTGCTCAAGATTGCAAGTCAGTAAATGAAGGGTCCAGGGTTTGAAGCCAGAGAGTCTGAGCCTTGTCTTAAGCCCTGTGTGAGACTGAATCTCTTACCCTCGGGGGGTGCTGGCCACTCAGTCAACATCAGACAAAAGCAAAGGATGAGTGTGGTGGAAGCATGGCGGAGGGAAACTGAGGTGGGGTCTCTGAGTTCCATACTGTGGAATCCCAAGGCATGACAGCAGGAATGTCCCACTGGAGGTGTGGGAACTCTGGGAATGCTGATGTTCTAAAGGGAACTGGCCGGATAAATGCTGCCCTTCTGGCCCCTGGACATTCTTCTAAAGAATGTCCAACTAGAGTGTGAAGCCAAATGCCTAACTTCTTTATCATCCTTCAAGGCTGGAAGATGAGTGACAGTCATTATTTTATATTTTTTCAGACTGCATTTGTATATTCTCAAAAGCATATCTTTCTGATGCACTTAGCACATCTGAGCAACTTGCTTTGCCTATATAGGGAATTTGATACGTGCAAATCAAATAAAAATGTGTTGATTTGATATGATATGACTGATTTTAAGATATGCATTGCAGCAATAGACAAAAGTTAGGTATTCCAGCACCATCAACTATTGAAAATGCTCATTTCAGTAATAACAATCCACAAGTACAGTATTCCTGATGTACATTGGACTACACTAAGTATTCAGAGCTTGACATTATATAATTATTGTCCTCAGAAACATTCTCAGTATCTTTTTTTTGTTACTTTACAGGTTTTGGTTTGTGTAAAGTGAATACATAATTTCAGACACTTAAGCATTAAAAACACTTGTTATTAATATGTAAAAGCATTAAAATGAATCTCCCTATAATTATAATTAATTAAACATAAAGGTAGGAAGGATAGTATTTCAAGCAAAATTTAAAGAATTATAAGCTTCTGGGGAAAAAAAACCCTGATACTCTTTTTGTCCCCTTCCACTGTTAATAATTCCTGGTTAATCCAACTGTAGTTTTTTCTGGGGCCCCCAGTGTGGCTCTTTCTAGAATACTGGGTTATTCAGGGCCTTTCTGTGATTCTGAGGCTTCAGTCAGCTCCTGGCACGGGCAAGTGTTAGAATCTCTTCAGTTATAGAAAATAACACAGTTTTTTTTTTTGGGGGGGGGCTTTGATGAGGAAGATCATCCCTGAGCTAACATCTGTGCCAATCTTCCTCTCTTTTATATGTGGGATGCTGCCACAGCATGGCTTGATAAGTAGTGTGTACATCTGCGCCCAGGATCTGAACTTGTGAACCTTGGGCCACCAAAGTGGAGAGCATGAAGTCAACCACTCTGCCACTGGGCTGGCCTCCAGAATTTTTTGATAGCAAAGAAAGGCTTTCTCTACTCGCTAACTTACACTCAGCTTCATCCTACAACGGCCTTTATGCTGCTGTACATTAAGAATAAAGTGACTTTCTGCTCTATCCATCTAATGTTTCTGCTCCTTTAGTTCGGCAAAACCAAGACTGTGAATGCTGAGGAGGGCCTCTTCTTTCTGGTGGACCTACGGAGAAGGTATTTCCCTCCACCTGAACATGTCAATTGTAGAGAACTGAGATGAATTTCCCAGACACGGAACCTCAATCTCTATGAGATCAGACTGGTTCCTCTACTCTCTTCACTTACATGGCCCCCATCTACTCTTTCCTCTGTCCTTGACATTTTCTGAAATTAGCTTTATCACTCTTTCCAGCATTTTAACTCCCTGAGCTATTTGCATAAGCTTTTCTTCTTCTAGTGGCTGTTTACCCACAACAGCCTTTACACAGGACAAACTAGCACAACTCAATCATGATGCATTTTAGCTTCTTTCCACATTACTTGTCCAACTGAAGTCAGACACAACTTAGTTCCTGCCTCCAAGAACTTTCTAGAAAGCTGCTGTGAAAGAAAATGAAAACAATTAGCACTTGTTGGGCCAATGATAAACCTCAATAGTATGCAGAAAGTCTTGCTTTATTCCAGAACTCTTGAATGATGCAAAGAAAATATTTTATGCCATGTCCTTTCACAGCGCAATAACAGAGTTCAAGTTCAGAAACTCTAAACGCGATGTATGAAAATTCACTAACATCTTCTTTGCCAGATACAGGTACTGTACTGTGTTAAACATCTTTTATTTTTTATATTTTGATCCTTTCATATCTGGGGCCTTGCTGACCCTGGATGGACTACCCCTCCTAGGGCCAGCCAATTCCTAGAGATAGGAAACAACTCGCCCATGAGCTGTTTACTCACCAACCAACACAAACCCACAAATCCAGAGCCCACAACCCCAACCACCTCCTCTGTCAGCCTCTCACACTTAGTGCTACTACTCTCCTGGACCAGGCACCAGACGACTAAGGACAGCCCCCAGGCCCCAGAGCCTGCTGAAATTATTCACGATAGTCAATCTGAAACCTTCTTACCCTGCCTCACCCCTTCCGTCCCAGGGAAACCACAATAAAGTCTCTTGCCCACGTTTTCCCTGCTCCCTCTGCCTCCGACCCAGCCTGGTGGTTACTGTGTGGCCCCCGGGACATGGTGTGCCCCCTTCTTTTGGGATCGGTGAGTATAACAAATGATCTCTTCAGTGGCAGTCGTCTCCTGAGCTATTGGCCTCGTCATACATAAATAATCATAAAATTTATATTTCAAAAACGTGTACATAAAGAGAAAGGAAGATAGGGTAGCAAAGATGACTGCAGCCTGGCCCGTGCATTCTGGCCATTATTCAGAGGGACTTGGATGAAACCTAGTTGCTCTGTCAGTTACATTTAGCAAAAATGCCACTTTGTTTCAAGGAAAAAGCACGACTTCACCATAAAGCACTGCATTCTACTGGATGAGAAAGCACTCAACAGAGCTGACCAGAAATAGCTGTGACGAAGGCATCCACAGTGAGATATCACATTACAACAGATGACAGGGTTTTCAGAGGTCCTTGACTTCTGAAGGACAGATTGAGTCCAACTGTAAAAATAACTTATGAAGAAAAGAAAAGTAGTCCCCATTCACCTAAACAATAATAGTAAAGTTTCATATTGAATGTTTTGGATTTTAATATATCCAATTAAAACTGCATCACAGGTGGGACTGGCCCCATGACCTAGTGTTTAAGTTCAGCGTGCTCCACTTCAGCAGCCCAGGGTTCATGGGTTTGGATCCCGGGCATGGACCTACATCACTCATCAGCCATGCTGTCATGGTGACCCACCTATTAAAAAGATAGAGGAAGATTGGCAACAGATGTTAGCTCAGGGCTAATCTTCCTCAAGCAAAAAAAGAGGAAGATTGGCAACAGATATTAGTTCAGAGCTAATCTTCCTCAGCAAAAAAAAAAAAAAAAAAAAACACACAAAAAACCAAACCACAAAAACCAAAAAACAGAAAGCTGTATCACAGGAGTTTCAGTATGAAACGCAATGTCGCTGTGATAGTGTATTCACACTCATCTGGGGCTTCCTTTTGTCTCTTTCTTTGGAGCAAAATCTTTAAAGGCAGTTGTACTTGACTTTATATGCCCAGTAGCTGCTGCACAGTAGGTACAAAATATTCATTTACTGACAGAAGAAATGTTTCTGGTCATGTTTGAGTACCAGTGTAAGAGATGACATGAGAGATCAGAGGCCCATTTAAGGGACCAAGTAAGTAGGTGACTGGTTTTGGAGCGAAGAATTAAAGCTACTCTCCCTGGTCCAAACCATTACAATCCCACTACCTTCTGCCACCTCTTGGAGAGAAATTTAAGACTCTTATTTGATGGCCATCGACATCCTGGCATCTCCTGACCTTCCTCTGACCTGTGCATTAGTCTGATTCTGCAATCCTCCAGCTAAGAGCTAGCCATCGGGGAGCATTTTGCATGGGTCTGGAAGTGTACTGTGACCCACGGCTGAGCTCCGGGAGGTGACCGCTGCCAGCACTGCACGGTGACACTTACCAGGGGCTCCAGCTCCTTGCGGTCTATGAGGTTCATCTCTGTGACGAAGTAATAGAAGTGTTTGTAGCACGTGTTAACATGAGCCTCTGCTCCCATCACGATGACCCGGTCGAAGTGGTGGATGTACACGTGCACAAAGACCCGGAAGAGACGGCAGAGGATCTTCTTGCAGATCTGAAGGAAGTTCTTTGGGAAGGGAACACCTAGAGAAGACAAAAAAAGGGAACCAAACTATCACGGGGGAGCTTTGGTAGGCCCTGGAGCACATGCATGAGGCTGGAGAACAGCCTGCAGATGCCTGCCTCTCCACGGGCAGCTGCAGGAGACACTGTCTGAAAAGGTGGCTAAAATGGTGTTAAATGCAATGCCAACAACCATCAGGAAGAGACCAAGAAAAAAGGGAAGAAAGCCAGGTTTGTTTCTTTGGTTATATCTTTTTTGGTGCAGATACCATGCAGAAATATTTATTCTTACACAGAAACATGCATTCTCCCTTCTTGCTTTTTAATTTTTTCCCACTTTATACAGCAAAAGAAAGTTCATTTTCCTCTTACCTCTATTATGAGAAAACTGGTAGGAGGAGGGCAATGGACGCCACCGGGAGACTGGCACTCCCTGTCACAGTAATAGGGAGCAGTGGGGACTGTGGCAAGCTGGGATGCACCTTCTTGTCAAAGGCAGCAGCTGCTGCACAGCCCCAACCAATGGGGACGGAGGCCCAGGGCTGTCAGAACTTCTGATTTTTCAAGATAATTGAAATCTAGAGTTCTGTGTGAACTCGTTACATTTTTTAAATGTTAGCATTTAATCTGAAGTTTTACAAAGTACCACAGATTGAAATAAAACATCTTTCTAGGTTAATTTGGCCTGCAGGCTACCAGTATGCAAATTCTGATCCAAACCCTTCCTGAGATACACTGTTTCCAAGGTGGGCAAATGTACAAGCTTCGTGGGTACTTCACACTGCCCTTGTCACCACCTCACTGCCTGGAGCAAGCTAAGAGTGAGGGGTTCTGTTTCTCACACCACAGACAGGGGAAGTGGTCAGAGGAGGCACCCAGATTTCCCGGCTGATGACCACTACTCCCAGCTTGGTCAAAGCAACAAGTAGCAGAATCACAAGCCTACTTCCTTTCTCCCTCTCGAACCTGGCTTACACTCTTGTTTTTTACACTGTCCTGAAGTGGCCACACGCTGTAAGTTAAACAGACTTTGAATTCCTACTCTGCTCCTTTTCCAGCTGTGTGACCATGGGCAAGTTATTTAACCTCTCTGAGCATCAGTTTTTCCATATGTAGGATGAGGATAAAAATTCCAATGGTTGTGAGGATTAAAAGTGGTACCTGTGCAACTTTGGTTTCTTGATTGTAAAAGAGGGGTCTTAATAAGGCCTTCCTTGTGTGACTAGGAGGGTTTTGACATGAGTAAAATCTTCCTACAGTGCCTAGAGCAGAGTAAGAGCTCACCAAATGGGAATGACCCCCCTTTCTCTCTGCAGTGTAAGGTCTGGAGCATTTAGCTGTGCTTGTAAGGAAAATAATTACCCTTATCAAGAAAAGGTAGACATGACCACAAGCCTTTGCAACCAAATTTCAGAGCCCCACTCAGGGCGAGCCCCTGGTTCCTAGGAAGCCTGGAGTTTTGCTGTCCTTGCCTCTGCAGGGTCCCGGTGGCAGGTGTCTGGTGAGAGACATGTAAGGGGATCACCTGGGACCCCCAGGGCGGGATGAGGGAGATGGAAGACAGCTGGCAGTTGGCAGAGGCAGGATCTGTCTGCCCAGGGCCTGGCACTGCATACTGGCTTTTCTTCAAAAACAAAGTGGCAACACATCCAATGAACCCGGGGAGAGACTGGGACACAGCTTGGCAGCTGGCTGGCTGGACAACAGATGCTGGGGTTTGGGGGGTGGGGTGAGGGGAGGCTGGGAAGGAGCTGGAGGGCAGCCCTTCGCAGAACTGATGGGTGGTATTCTTTGCTGCAGGGGGCCCAGTGAAATCCACTGCTGCCAGGCTGGGAGAGGGTCTGGAATCTTCGAAGAAGCTCACATCCCAGAGATGATGGAATCCTCTCTGAGATAAGCGTGATCCTGTCAGAAGGGGCGTCCCGTAACTACAGGTGACAACGCCAGGGGGTTGACATGTGTTTCCTTTGCAACTTATGTGTGAAGTCCCTTTTGCTCTTCCTGTGTCACAGAGGAGTAACATTGAGGCTCTGAGGCATGGGTGAACTTGTTCCAGATGACTCCGCTAAAAAGGATTTGGACCAAGTCAGCCTGATTCTAAAATCCAAAAGATCTGGTTATGTTTGGGGAGTGACTCTCTGAAAGGATAGAGGTGCAGCTCGAAGAGCAGCGAGGCATCTAAAGGTTACTCTTTGGTGGCTCAGAAATAGAATTCACAAAAAGAAAAGGGGTGAGGCAAGAAAGATGAAAAAAGGCCACACCCTCAGGAGCCACAGGTCCAAGGTGACAGGAGATCCCCTAATACCCTCTGCTGCCTTCAAGGAGCAATGCGTTTTCTCTGCCCATGCCTGAGGACCGTACACCCGGGACTAGGAGGAAAAGCCAACATTTACTGAGCACTTACTATTCTGGGGCTGTGCTGAGCACTTTATGTGGATTAGCTAATTGAGTCCTCAGAACGAGCCTTGAAGATAGGTACTATTACTGTTGCCATCTCAAAGATGAGGACACAGACTCTGGAAAATAAAGCAGCTGCCCCAGGTCACCCAGCTGGCAAACAGCGAGGAGGGGTTTGGATCCAGGTTTGTCTAACTCCCCAGGATCACCCTGAACTCCTGAGATGCTGCCCTGGGGCTCTGCACACACCTCCAGCTCTGTGGCCCTTCCTTTCTGGGTGGCCTGCACCCCCTCAGGCGCACTCACCTCTCACATCCTCTAACTCCAGCCTCAATGGACACTCACCAGCTGTTAGGGACACGGGGAGGCTCCGCTGTGCCAGTTTATGTGTTTGACCTTCTGAGCAGCCCCCACCCTGCATGCTGACTGGGTATAAGGCCAAGTCTTGAGCACACTGAGGATGTTCATGGTAACAGCTGGGTCCCTCTAGATTGTCCCCAATTTGCATTTTTCCCCCATCCCTACCTCTGCTCAGCTCTCAACTCTTGTCTCTGTCCTCCATTCCATGTGTGGTCTCCGGCCTTGCCTTTGGCCTTGAACTCGATTTGCCTCTCGCCTCTCTCTTTTTTGGGCTATGGCTGGGAGTAATCTTCAGAGTAGTTGAGAAGAGTTGGTTTTGGAGTCTGGAAGACCCAGTTCAAAATCCTAGCCCTACAACTTACTAGCCATAGAGACAAGTTACTCCATCACTCTGTTATAAAAGAGGGAAACATTTACTTTGCAGCGTTCTTGTGACAGTGTCTGTACTTAGTGGGCACGTAGTGGGAGCTTGGGGACTAAGTTGTACTTCTGTTATTCTCACCTGAACTCCTCTGGCAGGCAGGACTCAGGCTCAGAATCTCTTGGCTCTGGCTGCTAAGCTGGACCTGGCTCTTCCACATTCCCTCCCTTGCATATAATTCCTTCTTCCAGAGTGTATGTTGCAAGTGGTTCAAGGAGAACATGCTCAGTGTGCATCACAGTCACCCAGGCCAATTCTGGAAGCTGCGAAGTCCAAGGCTGGGCATCCTCGGGAGCCCAGAAACCCCAGAGGGATCTGCAAGCCAGAGACAAAATCCCAGCTCACAGAGCACGGGGGTAGGAACAAGGAAGCCCCACGGCAAGCACCACGGGAATTCATTCAATATTATCAATGGTTCAGGGGCCAATTCTTGAGTTTGTATACTATCTCAGTCTTTTGCTCCTTTTCTCTTCTGCCTTCTAGGTGTTCAGATTTGTGTGTGTGTGTATGTGTGTGTGTATATATGGGCATGTATGTGCATGCCTGTGTGTACACATGCGTGCATGTATATTTGCATCTGTGTGTATGTGCATGTGTGCACGTGTGTGTGTGCATATGTGTATTGTGTGGATGTGTCTGTGTGGGTGTGTATATGTTTTTTTTTTTTCCTTAAAGAGTGGCACCTAGGCTAACAACTGTTGCCAATCTTCCTTTTTTTTTTTTTTTAAGGATTGGCACCTTGGCTAACAACTGTTGCCAATCTTTTTTTTTTTTCTGCTTTATTTCCCAAACCCCCCCAGAACATGGTTGTATATCTTAGTTGCAGGTCCTTCTAGTTGTGGGATGTGGGACGCCACCTCAACGTGGCCTGACGAGCAGTGCCATGTCCGTGCCCTGGATCCAAACCCTGGGCCGCTGCAGCGGAGCATGCGAACTTAACCAGTCGGCCACGGAGCCGGCCCCGGGTGTGTATATGTTTTAAAGAAACCTTCTTCAGAAGGTGGGAGGTGGATGTAGAGAACTGGATGTCCACCCCTTTGGTGGACTCTGGACTCTCACCCTGCGTAACTGGCCTCATGGCAGCAAGACAGGGCCAGACTCAGCCCTGCTGATCCACTCCCTTCCCTGACAGGGCCCAGAGGGGCCAGCTCATGAAAACAGGTTGATCTGAGAGTTTTCTGTCTTCATGGTGCTGCTAAGAAATATCCGCTCTCCATTGAATAGCCAAAGAAAAGGGAACTCTGGGTGAGGCCTTGTATGTGTATGGGTGATGTTGGTTAGTTTCAGTGACACCCTGAGCAGTGGTATCATTATTTCAATTTAAAAAAACGTAGCAGGCTTAGCTCAGTTAAAGTATTTGCCCCTGGCCCCTCAGCTTTTAAAAGGAGGTGGAGCAGAGAGCTGGCTCCAAAACTCAGCCTTTTCTTTGCATCATGTTCCTGCAGGCTCCATGGTGGCCATGAATGTGACTGTTGAGACCACCATTTTACGACCCAAACTTCGTTCAGTACCGGCTTATAGAAGAAGCTCAAAAGGCGTTTGTTGGTTTGTTTTAAATGAATACAGTCTAGCAGTAGGAAGAATGAAAGGGTAAGGAATCATCTCAAATGGACACTGGGCTAATTACATGGCAGCCTGAACCTGAGAGGCTGTGCAGTGGCTGGGTCTGGGCAAAGGGCAGTCTATGTGGACACATGCACCACTGACCCAGCTGAGGACCACATCCAAACCCCTCCTTTTGTTGCTTCTGCTTCTCTTGAGTGCATAAGATACTACGGACCCTCCACTCCAGTATTTCCCAACATACGTCTTAAAAATCACTAATCCTGGGAGATCCTTGGCTAAAACAAGAGGGTTGTGAGGTCAAATATATTCGCAGAAATGCTGCTTTCATAGAGGTTTACAATACACCTAAGCACAATGAAGGATCTCAGAATTCCTATAGCAAAAAGTCCTATTTAAGTCTCGACCCTCTTTTTTCCCAAAACATCTATTGATGTAAAACAGAGTCTGTAGTCAGACTTCTCAGGCTCCAGTTCTGGTCTACTACCTATTAACAATGTATTCAAATGCAAATGGCTTGGTGTCTCTAAGCCTCAGTTTCCCCATCTCAAAAGAAACAGAGATGTTAATGTAATCTGTAGCTCACGAGGTTGGTGTGAGGAATAAATACACACAGAGAAGGCTTTGCTCATGCCTTGCAGATAGTAAGCACTCTATTGTGAACTGTTAGTTTTGGTATCCATGGACCAAATATTCTTTGTAACTTTGGGATTAAATTCCTCCCATCCATTTTCAGGAGGGCAGTCTTGGTATTAATACATCAGTTCTGAACCGGTAAAGAACTTACAGTGGCAGGTACTCAATTAAGCTGGGATATATTCTGCCTTACATTATCTTCTACAAGTTTCTCATACTTAAGTCTTGTATTACTGTAAGTCTCTGAACAAAGGGACTGTTTCATATTTTGATTCTATCTTTTAATGCACCTGGCAGAGGGCTAGGGAAGGGATATTCATCAATCAAAGCTGAGTCAGAAAAGAGTGGTGATCGTATTTACTTGAGACGTGAATCCATCATCTCCTATTTAGGGGAGGAAAGAAGCCTACAGCAGAAATGAAAGCTTTTTACCAGAGTCTTGCTATGATCCTGGCATGGAAGGTCGCACACTGCTTTTGGTGAGAAGGGAGGAGAGCTCTGAGATAAGAACATCTTGATCTATAGCCAAGGGGGTGGAAGAAAGAATCTGAAACTCATCTCTTTATCATTAAAAATCTCCCGTTTTCGCCTTTCGGTCTAGTTTTTCAGGTGGTGACAGTTAATTTTCAGTCTTTGTACTCAATTAGAAGTTAATGCCAGACGATATTAACCAGCAGTCTTAACTGAAATAGACTGCATTTCTAAAAGATTTGGAGTTAAACTGTGACTAGTCTTATAAGAACTCAGACAAACCATCCGGCAATAATCCCAGACAGATAGGTATTGATGATATAGAAAACAACCTTTGATCAGAAGGTCTCTAAGTTATTTGCAAGCAGGAATTGAGTCTCAGAGCACCCTTTTCCTTTGTCTTACACTAAGCCATATTCCATACTCTCAGATTCAAGCTGGGAAATTTCAGACTCCAAGAAGTTGGCCGGAAATGAGAAAATGTGTTCAGATGAGTGTTCCACAGAGGTGGTAGACATGTAGGTGTTCAAGGGTGACCCTGGGCCTGGATGACCTGGGTCATGTGGTGGGGCTTGGTCTCTGAAAATGGGTCAGTACTGAAATGGAGTTAGTGAACCTAAAACAGGGCCAGGCTGAGCTCAGATTGCAGAGAGAGCTGAGGCAAAATGCCTGGGCAGAGGTCAGAATCCCAAACCAGTCACTCATAGGCAGTTGCTACAGGAATTTACACAACAATTAGACTCAAAGCAAGACTAGAGTTTGTTGGGGCTGGCCCTGTGGCATAGCGGTTAAGTTCAGCGCACTCCGCTTTGGTGGCCCGGGATTGCAGGTTCTGATCCTGGGCAGAGACCTACACCACTCATCAGCCATGCTGTGGCGGCGACCCACATACAGAATAGAGGAAGACTGGCATGGATGTTAGCTCACAGCTAATCTTCCATAAGCAAAAAAAAAAAAAAAAAGAAAGAGGAAGATTGGCAATAGATGTTAGCTCAGGGAGAATCTTCCTCAGCAAAAAAAGACTAGAGTGTTGAGCAATTGGCCAAGGAAGAGGCAGGCCAGAGGGTTGGAGTGAAGGTGGATGGTAAGGTGACTCTGTGGAGCCGGAGTCTCTCTTGAAGGCCTGACAAGGCAGACTCACAGCTGTGCTGCTCATGACGACTCGGTGCTCCTCCGGCACCAGCATCTGACAGAGCCCTGCAGAGTTTATGAATGTGTCTAACCACATCTTTCTGATCTCCAAGCCACATTCAGTACAAAAGCTAAACCAAGCATGGAACACAATATTTCTCTGAGGCCCCACACGGACTCGCCTTTCATCTCTGACTTAGTAAATCTCCCTTCTCTCAAACAGAATTTAATAAAAATTCCAGTAATTTCTGAGCTTCAATCTATTTTCTTTCCCTCCTCTCCCCTCCCTTCCACTAAGCCCTCAGAGGCTCCATTCAATCCTTCCTTTTTGGGCACTCCTGAAAGAAAAGAAGTCGTCTAAAGGGCTTGTGTGTTTTCTTTTATCCTGTTATGGAAGCCACAAAGGAAGAGAGTCCTCAGAGAAGACAGAAATGCTTTGGATGACAGGGTCACAGATGGGCGACGAAGGTCCCACAGTCAGACAAGACCCGGGGGAGTTTCTGCATCAGCTCCTGCTCATTCTGTTTTCACTGTGTTCTCTCTTTTCTTCTGAAGAAAAAGCCCGATGCCTGAGGATGAGACCCAGCTGAGATCATGCTGGGCTGGACCTGGGCTGTGGAGGGATGGAGAGGAAGGCTAAAAAGATGTCTCCAGGGACACCAGAGAACTGGCCTCAAACACCCCAGGTGCCCCAGCACTTGGCAGATAATCCTGCCCGTCGTTGACCTAGATAATGCCTCTTCTTTCTTAAGAGCTCAGCTCAAAGTCTTCTCACATCCCTAGACTCAGGTTCCCCGGCACCTGTTCTCTGCTCCTAAAACTTTCTTGAGCACAGATCCCAGATGGAAATCCTACGCTTACCTGTGGGAATCCCTGCCTCAGGTGTGCCACCCCCTGAAGACCAGCCTGCACCCTCCCTGAAGGCAGGGAGCACGTCCACGCTCCTCACAGACACATCCTGAGTGCTAGCGTGCAGCCTGGAGCAGGGTGGGTGTGGAATCAAGACTTGCTGGCTGCAGGAATGAGTTGAGCTCCTACACCATCTGCTTACCCTAAAATCAAAGCTCCGAAAGGTGAAGGGATGGCCTGGCTTGGGATTTACAGAGCTAGTTTGTCATGAAAAGGGATCTGAATTCAAGTCTGTCTGATTCCAGTGCTACGCTTTTCCACTCTACCGGGAAACTTGACAGGGTTCTGAGAGCTCCTTTCATCTGACTCCAAACCAACTGGCAGAATTGGGGAAGCGAAGCTTGTTAAAAGATGAAGGTGGATGGGGGCCAGCCCCGTGGTGGAGTGGCTGGGTTCACACACTCCGCTTCGCGACCCAGGGTTTCGCTGGTTCGGATCCTGGGCACGGACATGGCACTGCTCATCACCAGGCTGAGGTGGCATCCCACATGCCACAACTAGAAGGACCCACAACTAAAATATACAAGTATGCACTGGGTGGATTCTGGGAGAAAAAAGCAGAAAGCAAAAAGTAAAAAAAAAAGATTGGCAACAGTTGTTAGCTCAGGTGCCAAACTTAAAAAAAAAAAAAAAGACAAAGGTGGAAAAGGCTCTTACTTCCCCAACCGTATGTGTCACCATGGTTGAGGATACTGGTTAAGCGCCTGGCTTTGATGACACTTGGGTTCAGATTCTAGCTGTGGAACTTCCGTGCTGCTGGCCCTTGAGGAGATCTGCTAACTTCTGAACGCCTCAGTTTCCTCATCTGAGGATTGGGGATAATAGTGTCTCATTCTTCCTGTGACCGTGAGGACGAAATGCGAGCACAGTGCAGCAAGCACATGGAAGGCACTCAGGAAACACAGCCGACATTACTGTCGTTGTATAGATGGCTCTTCCTCATCAAAGCCAAGGGTGGGGGCAGGCAAATGAAACAGGACAGGTGGAGCTGCCTTTTCTCTCCAAAGGACAAAGTCTTCTTGGAAAGCGGATCTGGAGCCGATGTGATATATGGGGAACATCGTGCGAACTGACCAAGGAGCTTCCAAATGACACGAGACGAAACCTAATGCCCTGCCCAATCCTGTGGGGACCCCACTGGCATGTCAGCAACGACAACCAGAAATGCCCACATTTCTCCTTAAAACTGTTCCTCACGAGAGCATTTGTGTTGTCCTTTTTGTCTCTGGAGTCCAGTAACAGGAGTGCACATGTGCAAATCCCTCTAGAAGTCATAAAAATCAGTCATTCTCCATAGAGCGTGAATAAAAACAACATCCCACACACGTGGGAAAAGAAGACAGCCCTCGGCTGGCAGCGTGGCTGAGAACATACCATTTCCAAAAATACTCGCAAAGCAAAATGCAATTGCATCACACAGAAAAAAAAACAACTAACAACACAGATGTGTTTCTTACAAATACCTCTCCTGCCCATTCCATCCGCATTCTCCTGCCTCCTGCAAAATGTATACATATATAAACTTATCTACAAAAGCCTCATGCTCTTGCTGAGGCTGATGAAAACTCAGCTGCGGACTGATTCCTCTAAGCAGATGTTTTTTGTTATCTCAGAGCGTTCCTCAAGAAAGTGTCTGTTCATCACGCCAAGGAAAACAATCCCGTGGAGCGAGACTTTGTTCCTCCGCCTAAAAAAAAAAAAGCCCCCAAACAAGCTGACAGCTGCAAATGGTTAGAAATAAACTGGCTACTACTCTACTCTCCAACTCCCTCTGCCCTTCTCCAGGGCCTCTGGGTTCAACTCCGACCTATTATCACAGTGGTTGGACCAAAAGAAAGAAAAATAGACCAGCACGTGATTACATGTTCTAAACAGATTGTTAATTCTTTCAGACATGCCATTCGCCGGGCAGAGGAAGTGCTGTTTCAGCCACCCAAAGGAGCGAGTATAAATACAGTGTGCCTGCTTGTCACACTTCCTCTCTTCCCCCAGGGCCACTTCTCTGCTGCCGAGGCTGCTCCTTATCTGCATCCCCGTCTCCAGGGTGGCTGCCTTCGCCCTCTGCTGTTGTGGCACAGAGGTGGAAGTAGACCAAGAAAGACCCGAGAAAACCTGAGAAAAGTATTCATTCACGATGGATTGACAATAAAAGCCATTAAAAACAAACTCTACCTAGTTCAGACCCGCTGAAAATCAAATGGGCCAAAGGAGATGGAGTGAGCTGAGAACGGGATGCTAATGAATTTCATTAGTACCGGAAACGGAAGCAGCAGGACCAGTACCTTGATCCTGAGCCCCAGCAGAATTTGAAAATGACTCAGCCTCCTTGTCCTGGATGATAGATATATTGTGAGTCTCTTCACAAATAAAACTTTTCTTTATTCACCAGCAGAATCTTTCTTCCATTATGTGAAGGGCAATTAATACGAAGTCTTGTCTGAATAGTTTCTAATCTACAAACTTCTCTCCAACCCCACTGCCACTTCCCTCTCTCAAGCCACCCTCACCGCCTGCCTGGTTTGCTATAGCTCCCCCTTAACTGAGCCCGCTTCCTCTACTCTTGGATTTCTCCAGTCTCTACCTGGCAGGTGGAAGATCTTCCTAATATGCAAATCTAACCAGGGTGTCTGTCTTTCTGCATAAAATTCTAAAGTTAAGGTGGGGACTGAGCAAGAAATGGTGTCATTGCATTTGCAAATAAACTCCAGTAAAGGTAAGTTGGTGGCATAGGGACGAAATGGAGTTCTAAAATATGTTCACTGGGTCAAAGTAGAGCTAAATTCACAGACAAAGCTGTGTATCTGTAAGTTACCTACTTGAACACGATTTGAACCAGCAATCACATATCCAAATACCTCCAGTGGTCAGAAAGAAACATAAAAGAGTAATGTAGGCTGGGTGTAATATAATAGGGAGTGGTGAGGACTGTGGCAACCTGGAGAGTGCTTTATGCAGGAAAGGAAAAGATCATCTCAGCCTTAGCTGATTGTTGTTGAACAGAAATATGGGTCCAGGACTGCCAGACCTTCTGGTCTTTTAAGAGAGTCCAGAAGTCTAGATTCTAATGTGAAATCTCTTCAGAGTTAAATGTTGGTAACTCAAAAACATTAAAAAAATTTTTAAGCATTTTATTTATTAATGTTACTTATTTTTACACAGTTAACTCAGTCTGGAAGAGTTGACTATAAAATGACAGCTTCTTTTAAAAATTTACATTAAAAAATTAAAAAACACTCTGCCAGCAACGAGCACATGCAACATCCAGATCATAGTTTCTAATACCATTCTTCAATAAAGGGAATCAGGGCTCCCTGGAGAAACGGCTGATTCTAGGGCTGGGGCAGAACATATTAAAGATGGCCTGGAGCACCTTGCAGTGCCAGAAAGAACGGAAGTCCTCAATAAAAACACATTGATGGAGCTATGTCCAAGGGACATTGGAACCAACCTTAAAAGAGCTCCTCAATGGCCAAAACTGGAATTGGAGCAACAAAATAAATGGAATAGTATTGGATTATAACCCAAAGTATAAAATAAATATCCATGACTCTAGACTGATATAAATCAATGACTGAATAAATTAATGGGGAATGTGCAAATCTCCTATGCGGCAGAGTTACAAATAATTTATGTAGCTACTTCCCCCTGCAGGAGGTGCAGCTCCCTCCCCTGCCCTTGACTGTGGGGTATGCTGGGTGACTTGCTTCCAAAGAACACAGTATGAAGAGGGAGGCCGGAAGAATAACTTTATAATGGAGAAAGCTGGGAAACACTACATTGGCCAGGTGGCCAAAGTTAACATCATCAATGATAAGTCATGCTCATGGCATATACGTTTGACATGACGTGATGAAAATGTCACTTTACCTCTGTGATCTTCCTCCCAAGAACCCATAACACCAGTGTAACCATGAGAAAACCATAAGGGTGGAAAACTTTTCCTTTCTTCCCTTCTAGGTTCTTTGGCTGCTTTAATAGCTAAATTGACATAAGACATTAACAGGAGAAAAAACAAATTTAATTTCATACGTGCAGAAACCCCAGAGATATGAGGCTCAGAGAAGTGACCAAAGCAGGCTGTTTATATACCTTTTAGACAAAGAAACAATAAATTTGTGAAGAACTGACAAGTAAAGAAACTTAGGCTTGGGTACTATTTAGGGAAGAAAGCAAGCAGAGTTTGTTTACACAGCCTTCTTGGCGCTGGATTCCTTACCTCTGGCAATAAGGATGTCTCCCCTCCTCCTGGTGCAGGGAGGGTACCTGTCACACGGCAGATTTATTTCCCACTTTCAAGGAGAAAGAGAGGAGGGTCAGAGCGTCCTCCTTACACCAGTTGTTTCTCAAATAAGTTGAAGTCAAAATAATCAATATGCCACTTTGGCATATTTTGGGGCGGCCCGCCCTGAGACACATGAAAAACATTAGACATACCCAAATGAGCAACATTCTACAAAATATCTGACAAGTACTCCTCAAAACTGTCAAAGTCATCAAAAACTAGGAAAGCTTGAGTAAACATCATAGCCCAGAGGAGCTTAAGGAGATACGATGATTAAATGTAAAGTGGTACCTTGGATGAAATCCAGGAACAGAAAAAGGGAATTATGGGACAACTCATAAAATCTGAAAACTGTGTGGAGTTTAGTTAATAGTAATGTACTGATGTTAGTTCCTTAGTTGTGACAAATGTACTGTAAATATAAATATTAATGTAAGATGTCACCAACATGGGAGACTTGATGCGGGATATATGGGAACTCTCAGTACTATCTTTGCAACTTTTGAGTAAATCTAAAACTATTCTAAATAAAAAGCTCATTTATATTAAAAATAACCACTCTGTGGGCCAAAAATATCTGATTGGGTCCAGGGGCCATGAGTTTGTACCCTTTAGTTTATGCACTGACATTTCTACGTTTACTGATGAAACTCTCTGATCAGGACTGGCTACAAAATTTGCAGAGTCCCGTGTTCAAAAATTATTAAGAATTTCAAGACAGCAACAGCAGAGTATTAAAGCAAGCACCGGGCTCCTTTGAGAGCAGTCCCTGTGTGACCTTATAGGTGCTACACCTGGGCAGCCAGCCACCTCTGGTATACAGCATGCTCTAACAGAGATGTCCAGCTGGTAGTCAGCCTTGCCAGATAAAACTCCCACCATGCACTCTTTATTTGTTCATTAACTAATTTAAATAACTAACAAACATTTATTTATTTGGGGATGTGGTAGATACTAGATATTCAGCAATAAGCAAAAGAGAGTTAAATGGGACTGATAAATCATAAGGTCACCTTATATGTAAGTGAACTCGGGCACTGAAAGTTGAGCCTAGGACCTCCTCTGGATACAGACACTCCTTAGGTTCATCCCCTCACTCTCTATTTTCCTCTTTTCTCCCATCTCATCTGAAACATTAATTACCACAATGGGACTTCTGAAGGAAGCGGATTTTTTAAATTCTAAAATTACATATACAAAAGCATTATGAGGCTATTTTGCAAAATTCACAATTAAAAGTTTCAATTACATTGGCTCCTAAGAGAAACTTACATTTCCTGAGCACCTAAGGGCACCAGACATTAACATATGTTAATATCATTATCTCAAACAAACCCATAAACGGTCATCCCCATTTTGCAGATGAGAAAATGGGAAGCTAAGTAAGGGGGAGTCACTTCCCCAAGCAATAGAGATGATTGGCGGTGGAGCTGGAATTTCAACCCAGATCCATCCCACTCCAAAATATACAATTCTCAAATAATACATCCTCTACCATGGCAGTTCCTTTAAAATTGTTTTGAAAATTAAGCTCATCTTTAAGAAAGTTCCTCTTGAAAGTACTAAGAAAGTTAGTTACTAAAAAACTTCAACAGAAATAAATTATTGTAAGGCCTTTAGCCACTTTTAAGGTCCTTAATGAAACAAGACTTTTGAGAAGAGTCTGAGAGTTTAGGACACGTCTTTTGGAATTTGGTGGAGGAGGGTAAGAAGAGGAGTGAGAGGACACAGGTGACCACAGCAATTGCCTCTCTAGGGCTTGAGATTCTGCAGCAGAGGTGAAAAACTGAGGGCTAAAGATCAACCTCAGCTAGCAGGCGTGTTTTCTTTGGATTATATAGTATTTTTGAAATGCTGCCAACATTTAGAAATTGGGAACTATAACACATAGATCAAGAATTCTGGTTTCTCTTGGGAAAACTCAAAAGACCTGGGACAACTGGACTGAAAGTCCCTGGTGGCAACAGCTAAATGGTGTCTGCTTTGTGTAAATGAGAGATGCTATACTCACCTGGGCAGTCCCACTCATTTTATTTACTTATTTTGCCAGCCTGAACCCTTTAAAGAAAATGTTGCATGTGGTCACAAATCTGATTGCAGTATATGGTAGGCACTGCTGGCTGGGTGCCCTACTGTGGGACAGGTCTTCAGCCCTTCCAAGGAGAAGGGGCTACCCCAGACTGGTGCCCACTGGCCTGTGTGTGGGACTGGAATTGGCCACCCCAAGATATGTCTCTTTGGCATGAGGATTATTTTGGGCTGGTTACTTTTAAAAACTGCAGACAGCAAAGAAACTCTGAAAAGTAGAATTTACTTACCCTTTGTTAAGAGATATTTACATTTGTAAAGGAAATCTCCATCTGTAAAGATGTCTCCCTCTCTGTACCAGGAAGAAGAGGGGATGACCTTATCTCTAGAAACTCATTAATGTGGAAGGCAAGGACTCAAATCTGCATAATAACCTGACTCTTGTTTACTGGGCTTGTCTCATAATCGCCCGTGACTGACTCCCCCCACCCGCAACATCCTCCTTTGTCTTTAGCTGAAGATGATATTTAAGGTGGTGGCTTCAGCCATTTTGTCAAGTTGTTCAGTTTGCCTGAGCCTCTCCCATGTATACATGTTATAAAGCTTTGTTTAATTTCCTCCTGTTATTCTGTCTCATGTGAGTTTAATTCGTTGTCTGGCCAGAAGAACCCAGAGTTGGGAGAGGAAATGTCTTCCTCCCCTATACCTGCCACCTGCTCTCAAGGCTGGGCCATCAGTCCCATGTTGTGGAAGCAGGAGGTTTTTTTTGTAAGGCCAGGTGAGGCTTGATTGCATAGAAAATGTCTATTGGCTATATCAGAAAATCATTACCCTAGTAACACGGTCCCTGAGTACATAAAACTTTCAGATTCCTTTTTCCTTCCAGATCTCCCTGAGTACTGAAGCAGGATGGTCCTCTTTCTAGTGCTCCATTTGACACAAATGTGCAGAAGGCATCATTTACTTGCTTTCTCAAGCAACCCCAGGGGGAGCATTGCAGACAGATTCCTGAGGGTGAGGAAGGCAAATGGGCTTGGTGTTTTGCAACACAGGAGTTTTTCCCTATGTCTTTTTTTTTGTTAACACCATAGCTGGTCCTCATTGAATAGGCTTGACTTTCTTACCACCTGCATATTTGCACAGTATAAGTGGACATTGCTAAACCCCCTTTCGTATGGCACACTTGTTCTATTCTATGTTAACTGCAGTGATGCTTTGATGATGTCACCCAGCTGTACTCGCTGGAGGAGAGAACGCCCCACCCCCACCCCACCCCATGCATCCTGGGAGGCCCCCGGGAGGCCCTACTGCCTGCTCTACCAGGCAGACCACCTTGAAGAGCAAGTGTCCCCTTGTCCAGCACTACTTCTCCCAGGTTCTGTGAAGGTTCTTACATTTCCTAGGCCCAAAGTCATTAGCACCCTTTGAGACAGTAATTAGCAATTTTTAAATGTTTTCTACTTCTCTGAAAAACTTCTGACTTATAAATCTATAGTTCGCTTGCCCTTTGTGACAACATGGATGGACCTTGAGGGCATTATGCCAAATGAAATAAGGCAGACAGAGAAAGGGAATACTGTATGATTTCACTTATATGGAGAACCTAAAAAAAAAACAACCAAGCTCAGAGATACAGAGAACATATTGGTTGTTGTCAGAGGCTGGGGACAGGCGGTGGGCAAAATGGGGTGGGGGTGGGGTCAAAAGGTACAAACTTCCAGTTATGAAATAAATAAGTCATGGGGATGTAATTTACAGCATGGTGACTATAGTTAATAACACAGTATTGTATATTTGAAAGTTGCTAAGAGAGTAGATCTTAAAAGTCCTCATCATAAGAAAAGAAATTGTTTTGTAACTACGTACAGTGATGGATGTTTTGCAATATATACAAATATCAAATCATTAGTGTGTACAAATGAAACTGATATAATGTTACCTGTCAATTAAACTTCAATAAAAACAAAAGAAAAAAGGGAAAAAGAATCCACGGGTTGTATTTCAGACAGGTATTTGGAAACATACCTTTATAAAAGTAGGTGACTGCCTAAATTCTTTTGGTCTAATCATAAAAGCAATATTGTTAAAAAAAATTGGAAAATCCTGTCAAGTATAAATATCATTATTACCCATAATCCCACCAAAAAATAACCACTGGTAATATTTTGGTGTGTTACCTTCCAGACTTTTTTCTGTGCATATATATGTTGTATGTGCATAGAATATAGTTTTTAAAAGTAAGATTAGAATCATACTGTACATAGAGTTTGTATCTTCCTTTTTGCACTTAACATTATATCATGAGTATTAAATGTTCTTTGAACAATGAATTGTCATATACCCATTACACAGATTGAACAATTATCAAGACAAAATACTGTTTGGATGACTCTCCTGGAGCACATCTTTCGTGGTTAGTCTCTGACAATCTTCCTTGGTTAGATTCTTAGGAGTGGGTTTAATCCCATCGACTATATTAGTAGTTCATGCACATTTCGCACTTTACTCCATAGCAGATTTATTTGCTTAATAGAGAATATTAACATTTTCCTAAATCTTGAAATAAAATTAATGGGCTCTATATATCCTGCAGCGTTGGTACTCCCTGGCACACCACTGAGTTCCCCAGCCGTGTAAACGCCTCCATTGGAGAAGCACTGACATAGGACTCAAGAACTTAAGCTGTAAACAGCAATTAGTAGTCTTCCTCTGAGTATAGCAGTGGTTCTCAACCCTGGCTGCACATTAGAATTATAAGGAGCATATAAAAGAAATATAATAAAGGATGGCAGTGTCCCATTCTAGAGTATTTCAATCTAAAATTATCCAGATGATTCTAATATGCAGCACTGGTTGAGAAACACTGGCCTAGAGTAATGATTCTTAAAGCATGGTCCCTGGACCAGCAGCCAGCAATACCTAGGAACTGATTAGAAACGCAAATTCCCAGGCCTCAACCTGGAGGAACTAAATCTGAATCTTTGGGACTAGAGCCCAGCAATCTGTGCTTTAAGAGGCCTTCCAGATAATCCTGATGCATGCTAAACTTTAAAAACCACTGGTCTAGAATATTCCTTTGTGCATATTCCTGATTCAAGGACATAACCTGCTTAACCAAGTGCATAGGCTTATTGAAGATTCACAGAATCTGATGTCACACAGCCGGAGTTCAAGTCTCTTGTCTGCCACTTTCTAGCCACATGATCTCAGGCAAGTGAAATAGCCTCTCTGAGGCTTAGTTTCACCATGCAGGCCATGGGGATGATATGAATAGTGCCCACCTCATTGGGTTGCTGTGAGGATTAAATGGGAAAAAAAAAAATGAAAGGTATTTTCCAACATAGATAGAGCTGGATAAATACTGGCTATTATCATTACCCAGGAGAGATATCATCATTCGTGGTCAGGAGATCAGGAAGGGAGCTTCGGAAGTGGAGAAGGCCAACTGATCCAGTGGTTTGAACATCCAAGATGGACGTCTGTTCCCTGACTCTTTTCTAACACAGGCTTGGATTTAGATTACACCTGCCATTGGCATGAACAGATGAGTCTCCCAGAGGAGATAATTAATCGTTCTCTCAGAAGCTATCTTCATACTGTGGAAGTGCTGACAATATATGGCTAGAGACACAGGCTTGGTCATCTGGATCTGAAAACTGCCAGAGGTGGGACGAGGGGGAATAAGGACGAGGATCCCCACTAACACCTAGAATGTTCTCAAATGGGAGCCCTGAGAAGCACCTGGAGGTCTTGTTAAAACACAGGTTGTGGGGCTGTACCGTCGAGTGTCCGCGTGTTTAAGGTGGGTCTCATGTTTTGCATTTCTAGCAAGTTCCCAGGTGATAATCATGCAGCTGGTCCGGACCACACTTTCTAGGCTAAATTGAAACTTCATGAAACTGAAAGGCAACACTGAATCGTGACCTATAAAAGTTTAAGAAAGGAAGAAATGTTTTCTAACACTATCACATTTCCTCTGCAAAATTCAAATTCCCCTTCATGTGCTATGTGGCTTTGCCTCAGAACAGGACCGGCCAACTTTACAGACATGCTGATGTTTTCATTAGAACCCTTGGAGAGGTGGAGGCACGGCAGCCCCTGGGCTTCTTGAGCAGGTGGCAGTGATGGGGAGAGAAATCAATCATTTCCCAGTTGCAACTCCCCCTCCCAAGAAGCCAGCACCCATCAATCACTGAGTATGTACTAAGTGTCTGTATACACTATGTCATCCCGTCCTTCCTGGAACCCTAGAAGGTAGGTACTACCTGTATCCCAATTTTACAGATGAAGGTCACTGAAGCTCAGAGAGGTTAAAGAAATTTTCTGAAGGCAGGTGGCTAGCAATGAGGATCTAATAAGAAATCAGGTCTCAAAACCTTTGCCTTTCTCTTTCTGACTCACCCAATGGGTAGAAGAATCCTTGCTTCTAGACTGGAAAGACCCTGCGCATGGTTGGGAACAAACCAGGCATTTTTGGGATCAGGACACCTGGAATCTGAGCTGGGATAGGGCTGAGGTCATTGAGATGGGATCAGCATCTGGGTGTGGGTCAAAGGGGCACAGCCTATATTTCCTGCTCGTTTGCCCTCCAGCAAGCTCTGGTCTCAGCATCTGCACAAGCTGAACAAGAGGGAGAGTTGGCTCTGACTCCATCCAGTTCCCTAACCTCAAGGATGTGGCCAGGATGAGGACAGCTAGCCCTAGTGCCAGCTCCAAAGGGACACAGCCAAGGTTTAGTCCCAGAAGCATCAGCACTAGAGGTGAGCTTAGCTGAATGACCTTGGGGAGAGGGCTGGGGATTTGCTAACCAGTCTGTTGCTGGCTCAGTCTTTGGTCTTCTGGTCCACTCTCCCAGCCCTTGCCAGCCCTGCTTCATTTCCTGCCCCAGAATCACACCTGGGGAACCGTATGTATCTTTGGTTATTACATGACTGGGCAAAGGCAGAGCCTGGGCATGTGCCTAAAGTAATAAGAGAAACTGAGGTCTTACCATGTAGGGAAGCATAGGACAAGACTGGAAAGATAAAGTTCAAATACTGAAAGCCTGTCTTCGGAAAATGAAAAGGAGAAGAAAATAGCAAGCCACTCGCTCAGGGCCACAAAGCTAACAAGCCCTGGAGTGGAATTCAAGTCCATTTCTTTATGATTTCAAAGTTTGTTCTCTTTCCACCATTCTGCCTCCTTACAGCCGGAGGCAGCTCCTTCCTTCTTTAGGTCAATGTGAGGACAAACTTTTATATTGCCAGAGGCATCCAAAGTGGCATGCATTGCTCAGGTGGTGGTGAGCTCCCCATGCAAGGAGGTGTTCAATTAGAGGGTACTTGCTAGTGTTGTTGGAGAGGGGACCCTGGCAAGAGATGGCGGTTTCTACCACTGGCTGCACATGACAATCACTTGCATTTGTTAACAGGCCAGATTCCCAGTCTCCCTTCCGATTCCCTGAGTCTCTGGTGCAGCTTGGGCATAGCTAATTTTTAAAAGCATCTTGGAGGATTCTAAGGCAGCCTTTGGGGATCGCAGGGGTCTCCTTCAACTCTGAGATCCTATGACTGTAGCGACACTGGTGTAAGAGAGGGCCGGCTGGGGTGTCAATGCTGGTGTTAACAGTGACAACAATACTTGTTACCTGTTGAGTGTTCACTCCAGGCCAGGACCACTGCATTACCTCACTAAGTCCTCACACCAACCCCACAGGCTGGCACTACTGTCCTGCCCATTTCACAGATGAGGAATCGGGCAGAGGAAGATGAAGTTCCCTGCCCAAGGGAACCACAAGGAGTTGAAGGAGCTGGGCAGTGAGCCCAAGCAGGCTGCTTCTAGATCTTTACTCCCAGCCATAGGAGAAGGCACCAAATGCGACCCGTCCAAAGCCATCCAGTCCAAGGCAGGTTCTGAACAAAACCCACCTTCAATCAATCTCCCAAATAACAAAATCTGCATGGTACATGAGAGTGAAATGGACTCTTAGACCATGAAATAAATGACTATGAGAACTGAAAGAGGGGCCGGCCCGGTGGCTGAGTGGTTAAGTTCGCATGCTCCGCTTTGGTGGCCCAGGGTTTCGCCGGTTCCCCTCCTGGGCGCGGACATGGCACCGCTCGTCAGGCCACACTGAGGTGGCGTCCCACATACCACAACCAGAGGGACCTACAAGTAGAATGTACAACTATGTACTGGGGGGCTTTGGGGAGGAGAAGAAGAAAAAAAAAGACTGGCGACAGATGTTAGCTCAGGGCCAATCTTAGAGAAAAAAAAAAAGAACTGAAAGAGTTGCCAAGCTCTCAAAGTATAAAGTCTAGACATTTCTTTGGCCTAACTGTATTAGATTTGGTTCTTAAAATTTAAACTTTTCAACACAGCACAAATTGCACCCAGGTAATTCCTACTGCTATACCTTCATTTAAAAACAAAACAAAACTTGGTCGTTAAAAATGGTTTTATTGTGTCATGGAATGTTCAAACAAAATGGCATTAAGTATATTGACACAACGGTTAAAATATTAACCCCAGTGAAACTCCTGATGTGCTAATTCAACATAACCAGCCCAGGCCTTTTCTGGGAAAAGCTGGGTCACCCCTTGTACCTTGCAAGGTGTGTCCAAACCCTCACCCATCAAGCGGTTCAGAGGCCACCAGGAGGGCAGCTTTAGCGCAGAGCCTTTCTCAACCAAATATATTCTTTTTTCCTCTCTTTGGGCGGCTCTCAAAGTCTTAGGAGGGCCAAGCGCAAAAAAAGAAATGAAATCTCTACACTGCGAGTGCTGAACTCACGGGGACTTTCCAGGTTAAATACTGCATTAAACTAAGCCTCTTTTTAAAGTCGACTCTGGGCAAAACGGCGGGAAGAGCGGAGGTGGTCCATCTTCTGCCTGCCACTTCCCCTTTCCCCAGTATTTCAAATCGCCTCTGTTGTAGCTTCCAGCCCAGGGCTCCTGAGCTGTTCTTGCCAGTTAATGAGCCTGTCTCTCAAAGCTCCTAACCCCTTGAGATTGGTTAAAACTCACAGGAGAGAGTTGAAACAGCCTGAATGGGATCAACCAGTCAGAGGAGGTGTCTGGGGTTTTTCATGCTGGCTAAGGAAACTCAATTTAACCTGTGGGATGAGGCTGAGCCAAATATCACCTTTTGACACCTAGAAATCATCTGGGAAATACCAGTTGGCTACCTCTTACCAGGCTAATGATCCAGGTGACTTTGGAGGGACCTGATTAACCTCTCCAGGTCAGGCTCCTCAACTGACCAACAAGAGGTCTAGCTGAGATCAGCGTGTCTCAGACTCTCTCCTGCAGGTGCTGAGATGCCGCCCAGCTGGCGGGAGGAAGGGCTCTCTTCTTCCACCATCTCTCCAACCATGCTCGATGTTCAAGTTCTAGGTAGCATTTCACTTGACAAAATTCAAGTGTGACAGCTCCTGACTTAGGTGATTGGTAAGGTCCCTTCCAGACTTCACAGTCTACACTTCTGAGACTCTATTTTCTACAGAAATCGATAGCTGTTGCCTCTTGTGTTGCTTTCCCAACTGATGCCGACCTGGAGACTGCTAAAGGGTTAACACCTCTTCCCTGGAGTCCTTGGGGCTACAAGTCTGTCTCTGCCAGATGAGTGAGAAGCTGCCTCCATCTTCTGCACATCTAGGGATCAGATGGGACTCTCAGTGTCCATGGAATTCTGCCAAGTGCTTATGCAAACCAAGCGAGAGGCAGACAGCAGGGGTCTGGGTGGAACAGCTACTTCGGAAGTGACATCCCAGGCTGGGCCCCTCATGGCACTGTCTGATTTGTGATGGAATTAAAGATGTTTTCCTTTCAGGCACTGCCCCAGAATTTCCAAGTCCATGAGAAGGTAATATGAAATCGGTGCGTGGTAGGCAGAACCTGATGGGAGTGAAGCCTTGGGGCCAGAAAGCCCCGGGGTTTGTAATTCTGACTCCCTCTCATTGTAGCTATGGGGCCTTGAGCACATTATTTCATCTTTCCGAGTCTCAGCTTGTTCATAGGTCAAATGGGTGATGAAGAGACATTGTGTGTGTCAACAACTTGGCACAGCATCTGGCACTGTAAATGTAATTATTTGTTATTATTGCTGCCACTTTGTACTAGGTTAGCTCCTGAACTGCCTCAAAATGTGATGAATAATAAAAAGAGCCCAAAAAGTGAAGGAGCTCCAAGTTACCCAGCTGTGTGGACACCCATCAGACACCAAGTCAATTCTTTGCACAAGGGCTTCTCTGCCTATAGTCCCAGGCTCCCTACAACACGCTAAGCAGATTCAAATGTTCTTAGTTACTCCCAGCGCCCAGACTCGCTCTTTGCACCCAGAAGGTGGAAAGTATGTGCATTGTTCAGAAGATCAAGGCCAACCCGCCCCCCGACTGCCCCTCCCCCACTCCCATGGCTTAGGGCGGAGAAAACCACCTAATAAATCAGGCGCATTATGAGTTCCTTCCTGCTGAGTCACGCAAACAGCTCCTTGGCTCCTACCTGGGCTGAGAAAAGACGAGACCAAGAATTCCCTGGACCTTGCCCTCCCAGGACATAATAAAAACCTGACAAACATGAAATTGTACTGATACACAGTTCTCGAGTGTGCCATGAGAGATGAAGTGATACTCAGGGGCCACTCGGAGTCTTACCTCAGAGCAGAACTGGCAGAAACAGGGCACTTCCTGCAGTTCCTCCAGGGATGTAAACTACCAGTGCCCCCCGCCCCCCAATCCTATTCAAAGCCCCACAACAATATCACAAGCTTCCAGGACTTGGTGCTATGGGGTCCTTATGTGTCAAATACAAACAAACAAATAAAACCTTATTAATAAGCAAGAAGGTCCTGGGGGAAAGGAGAATAAATTGACTAATAATAACAGAGAACAGTTGAACAAAGGGAACAGATGTGGAGGGAGAAGAGAATGTTCATCAATATACATCTACTATGTGCCAGGCATTAGTCAGGTTCTTCATAAGAAGGTGGGAAGGTGAAGCAGTAAGAGCGTGGATCTGGGACCCAGCCCGCCCAAGTTCATGTCCTGACACACGCTCACTTGGACGAGTTCGAGAACCTCTCTGAGCTCAGAGGTAATAACAGAACCTCACCCACAGGACTTCATGAAGATGAAACAAAGTCATATATGTTGGGGCTCGCACCACAGTGCCTGGTGCACACCAACTGCTATGGAAGAATGTGCGTTATTCATAAGCTTTCTCATTTAATCTCTTCATCTCATTTTGATCTTTATGAGGTGGGCACAGTCCAAGTTTTACATCGGGAGAAACTGGGGCACAGATAATGTATCTGGGGTCACATGGGTAGTACATGGAGGTTTTTGAATTCAGACTCAGGATCTGGTGATTTCAAGGTAACCGACAAATAACACTGATTCATGAAGGTTGCACGCGAGAGGCCAGACAACCTGTCAAGGAGTCGACAGAAGGGGCTGCGAGGTGGCTCCTGAGTCAAGTCTAGAAGGGTGAGCAGGTTGTTCACATGCGGATGCGGGTGCAGAAGGGCACCTAACCATGCAAGCATGTTTTCAAGGCACCTAGTGAGCTGGTACCTCTAAGGAGTATCTAGGAAATATGCACCTATGTACATTTCATGCTCAGGTGCTAGCAGACTGCATTTATTTACACAGTATGCCACGCAAAACACAGCGGGCATCTAATAAACGGTTGCGATTACCCTTACCACTATATGTTGGCATGAGGTTAATTAAATTTAATGTATTGTCTAGCATTCCCCAAAGTCTGCTGTCTTGTGGCTAGACGGTTCTTTAAAAAAATAAATTTAAAGGGTAACAGAGTTAAATGAAATACTGTTTACCCTAGCCCTTCCTAGGAAATTTCCTGGTGAATAGAAACATCAGAAGGGTTCTGAGAAATTCTACGGTAAAGAAACCTGCCTACTTTGAATGCAGGATTTCTTGAAGTTGGCCACAGAATCCTTTTCTATATAATAGAAACTTTGGAGAATATTGAAATTACCTGATTAAATTTTGACTTCTCTGCAAGTGAGGGATAATTATTCCCACTTTCCAGATGAGAAAATAGAAACTCAGCTGGCAGCTGGTGGAGCCACAGCTAGACGCCTCAGTCTCTGCTTCCAAAATAAGAACACTTGCAGTTCCAAAACACTGTGCTAGGAAATCCACTGTCCCAGGCGTTGTGTCTTTTGCTTTTCATTTTTTCTTTTTTTTTCCTTTTCTTCTTCTCCGCAAAGCCCTCTAGTACATAGTTGTATATTCTAGTTGTAGGTCCTTCTAATTGTGGCATGTGGGACGCTGCCTCAGCATGGCCTGATGAGCGGTGCCATGTCCGCGCCCAGGATCTGAACTGGCGAAACCCTGGGCTGCAGAAGTGGAACACGTGAACTTAACCACTTGGCCACGGGACCAGATCCTCATTTTTTCAATTACAGGTAAAACTAAATTTTAGTAGAATTAAGTGACTTGGCCAAAATCACAGGGCTGGTTAGGCCTAAGTTCACTAACTTTTTCACATCTGTAAACCTAGAAGCAAGCAATCACTTGTCCTGAATGGTTTGAGTGCACACCTGCCTGAGCTGAGAAAAGGACCAGCAGCTGACCTCTGATGGCATTTAGGGTGGGTTCCACGAATGGAACTGGGGAGATCCTGTTATTTCAGAGCTCAATAGCTCACACAATCTCAGTCCATTCCTCTTGGCAACTAGCTGGCACGCAGTTCACTGGACTGATGAAAATAATCTGGTCATTCGGCAAATAAAATCAGTCTCATTGAAATGATTGTTCTGCAGCAACTCCTATTCTTCCATAGGAAACAACAGCGGAGATGAATGTGCTTTAGGACTGGAACACACCCATGGCAACGCTCTATCCAACGACACCTCCCTCCAGCATTTCCCCAGCACATCTGAGTGGCGGACAGAAGCATCCCCAGGCCTGCCAGGTGCCTCCTAGTGCAGCCCCTTTGCTCTTCTGCCAGTAAGTAGCATCTGAAACAGACACCAGTCCTTCTGGCCACATGGCACCAGCTGGTACTCAGGAAGGGGAGCTTGGGCAAGGGAGAGAAGGCGAGCCTCGTCCTTGGCCAGCAGCCCCCAGCCTCCCTGCCAGGAACCCAGGTCATGTCTCTTAAGGTGCAGCGGTTGGTCAGGCAGTCCCTGTCCAGGGGAGGTGGGCTGAACATCTGGAGACCACCAAGGGATGGAGATAGGCATCTTGCCCTAGAACTTAGCGTCAAGCCAACACTGTTTAATTACTGCTGTCCAGTCCTGTTGCAGGGCAGGAAGCAGGACGGCAGGAGGAGAGGGGAGGCTATGTCTCCCTGAAGGTGTTTTCTAGCTCGGTCTCCTCCATGCGGTTTAATAAACTCCCCTGAATTCTTAGACTCACATGACATGTTTGAAAGCAAAGCAGGACATGCAAAAGGACAGTGACTCCATTTTCCCCATTCATGTCAACTCTATTAAAAATGTAACCAGCACTCCCAGAGTGTCAGGTCCTGTGAGACAGTAACAAGAGAGTGACGATAAGATAAAGAAGGTAAGACAGGACTGAGCCGTGGTTCTGAAACTGTATTCTGCAGGTCTCACCACGTGTCTACAGGACCTCAATGGAGCCCGGGGTGGTGAGAGGCTGGGAGCCCTCTCCCCACCCACTCCAGCAGCTCTGCTTTCATCTATTTTCTCTGTTTCCTTGTGGGGAGAGCTGTTGGGAGACTTCATTTCCTGACGTTTAGAAATCCCCTGGGAATATTTGAAGGTACTTTCTGCAGGACTGGTCCAGGAATGTGACTCTTATTAAGCATGCAGAGACAGATGCCAATATTGATTGCTCTAATGGGTTCTGGCAGAGGAAACGCACTTACAGCTAATTGTGTGCTGAGAGGTTCTGAGTGCGCCCCAGCGCTGGCCAGGCTGGCACTGCCTCAGCACCTCCTTGCTCCCTTTGATAGTTCGCTGTGGCAGCTGCTGGGGTAAGCCCCGGAGCACTTTAAGCTTTGGATTCTTTTCGTGCCACCCATTATGGTGAAGGGTGCCTCCAGGCCTTGGGCATCAGCATGAAGAAGGTTCTCAGACACTTTCCCTCACTCATGTCTTGGGGGGATTTCCATTTCGCAAGCTCTGGACACCTGGATTGCTGTGCAGACATGCACAAGAAGCACACAGACAGTCCTCCTGTTGCTGCTGCGTTTCCTTAGGCGTGTGATGTTCATAGGTGGGAGGTTGGAGGCAACATGCAGAAGACATTGGGTGCCCAAGAATGTGTGTGAAGCTCAAGTTCTGGTCCCACTGCTGCCTCACTGTGACCTGGGGCTGGCGACTCCTCTCTTTTTTTGGTGAGGAAGACTGGCCCTGAGCTAACATCCGTGCCAGTCCCCCTCCACTCTGTAGGTGAGACACTGCCACAGCATGGCTTGATCAGTAGTGTGTAGGTCTGTGCCTGGGATCCAAACTCACAAACCCTGGGCTGTGGAAGCGGAGCATGCAAACTTAACCACTATGCCACCAGGCCGGCCCAACTGCTCTCTTTAAGCTTGTATTTTCTCATCTGTAAATCAGAGGGCAATGATTGTTCCTATCTCATGCGGGTGAGGGGTTAAATTATCCACATAAAGTTATAAGCATATTAGGTAAGTATCCAATACACCTTAGCCATTTTTACTATTATTTCATTATTATGACACATCTGAGAAGAACAACTCAACAAAGCCCAAGGATATGTCCCATCCTGGCCAAACCTCATTTGATGGTCTGGATCTGGAAGGAAGGATCATCAAAATGAAAACTAAAGCAGATTGAAGGAGCTGCTGTGTTGATGGCAATTTTCTATCTTCTCAAGAACAGCATGAAGAATTTTTTTGGATGCTACAATGCATAAATGCATGAAACTTCTCTCCTTAGAGAAATTCACCAGATGGAAGCTCTTTTCGAAGGAATTTCAATATCTATAAACGTAGCACACACAGGGTCAGGTGTAACCCTCTGTCGGTTGTCATCACATTCTTGATGGTCCTTAGGCTGAGTCGGCCTGAGTTCCACTGATATTTTATTAGCTACAGGAATTGCATTTCAGAACATGTTTTGAAGAAAAATGTCAGGAGCTTCTCTTTCCAGGGGCCAAGGGGGCAATCAAAGAATCAGCTCACGACTCGTGTTACATCCCTCATCCAAGGACGTTTCCCTCTGCAACCTGCTTGTTCCTGGAGGAGTTCTGGGAGAGCATGAGCATTCGTCCCTGCTAAATCACATCAACTCAGCACACCTGTAATTTCACAGCTGCCTGCAGTTGCTACAATAATAGAAATGTTTGTATTGGCTTCTCCATGCAATCTGGAAATAGCAGCAGAATGTGACAAGAGTTGCTTCTGGGTACAAAAATAAAGTTACAAACCTGTGAAAATGAATCCCTAGGACTTAATGAAATCTGTGGCCTAAATGTGTGTTTGCTAAGAAAACTGAAGTTAGATGTCTCCTTTAAATAGAGTGAAAGGGGAGCAATGGATGAATAAATGAATGATCATTTACTTAAAATATTTATCATCAGTGGGAATCACAATTTCTAGTATACTCTTGAGGATGGGAATTCTCAACTAAAGGACTTTGTAAATTGAGAATAATGATTAAGGATTAAAGGTGAGGCATCTTAGCAGGCAGATTACTTCACACCCACCTGCCCCATATTCTTTCCCATCAGATGCCCCTCGCCCGCCTCCAGTGAAATGGAGGATGGACTGAGGGTTGGGGGCAGATGGCCCGGGTCTGAGCCTGCTGTTACTTCACTCTATGTGTGATCTTGGGTGAGCACATATACCTCAGTTTTCTCTTCTATAAAATGGGGATGATAATACTACTACCAAAGTCATGGGCATGCTGTGAGAATTGGGTTAATATTTTTGAAATATTTAGATCTGTGTATGGCACATTTCTACATAAATGTTAGCAGCTGTTACCATTATTATCAGATTTTTCCATCTTCCTCTTACAGGCTGTGCTTGAGTTTCCTACATCTGCAACATTAACAGGAAGATTTTAAGGACAGAGATGTCCTCTCCAGAAGATCATTGCAGCATCTCCTTAACCACTGACCTGTTCATACATTTCAGACTGATTCAAAGTCACCTTGAAAGACAGCGAGTTCTGAGAGGCTGGGATAGAAAACAGGTATATTACATGAGGAATAGAGTTTGTCTTGTGGTAAGGGGGTCCCACGAGGGGATTAATAGGCAGGGCAGTGCTTCTCAGCTGGGGTTGATTTTGCTCCCAGGGGACATTTGGGAATGTCTGGAGGCATTTCTGGTTGTCACACTTGGGAGGGGGAGGTGCCACTGGCCTCTGATAGGTAGAGGCCAGAGATGCTGCTAAGCATTTTACAGTGTTCTGGACAGCACCCTCCTTTCCCCACCACTGGCAAAGAATTATCCAACCCAAATGTCAATAGTGCCAATGTTTTAGAAACTCTGCTTTAGGGTAAACTTTGGGCAGAAAAGCACCCTGGCCCCACAGCAGCTTCCACTTTCAGTCGGATGCAGTGTTAACCTCCAGCCACTCAAGAGCTAAGCTAGTTTCTGAAGATGCCTGACCTGCTCTACAATGATTTACATGGGATGCTACTGCTGTAGTGCAGGAGTGATATATTACCGAGCCCTCCCGGTTCCCGGAGAGAAGACTGAGGAGCTGGCTTGGTTCCCAAGCACCCAGATAGTTTTCATTTCAGCACTGACCAGAAGGCTATCGCCCTCAATATTTTTAGTCCCTGCCTTGAAGCATCTGTACATGCTCAGCTCTGAGCCTTTAGAGATAGTTGTTCAAATTTAACACATCCAAAATATGTCCAATGAATTCCTTTCCTCTCCTTTCCAAACACGTTCCTGCCCCAGTCTTCCTCATCTCAGTAAATGCCTTGACCATCTTTCCTGTGTCTCAAGCCAGAAACCCAGGCAACATCCTCCACTTCTCTTTTGCTCACTCATCATATTTCATCCTCAGGTAGATCCCATTGCTGCCACCTGCTAAATACATCTTGAATGTTTCCTCTCCTCTCTACTGCCACTGCCCTTGCCTGACCACTGTGAAAAGCTCCCTAAGTGGCCTCCCCATTTTCATGCTTTCCAATTTCTAATTCATTTTCCACACAACGGTCTGAGTAGTCATTTAAAAAATAATAATTAAAGGCCATGGCTCTTGACATACTTTGATGGCTTCCCACTAATGCTTTCAAATAAAGCTCAAATCCTTTACCCTGGCCTGAAAAAGCCCTCTGTCAGGGGTTCTCAAAGAGTGGTCCCCAGACCAGCAGCATCGACATCACCTGGAACTTGCACTGAAATGCAACCTGCTCTCTGACCCCAGATCTAATGGATCAGAAACTCTGGGGGTGAGGCCCAGCAATCTGGGATTTAACAAGCTCTCCCAGTGACCGTGATGCATGCTGGAGTTCGAGAACCACTGCGTATGTGACCTGGCTCCTGCCCACCTCTCCCACCACACCTTGCTCTGATCTCCTCCTTTCCAATTATGCTCCAGCCAAAAGGGTTTCTTCTCAAGACCACGCCAAGGTCTTTCTACTCCAGGTTCTTACATAGCTTGCTCTTGTATTTCCCATCTCTCTTCTCATACCTCCTTCTCAGATACTTCCTCTGACCCACTCCTTCTAATATGGATTTCTGCCTCCACCTTTAATTCTCTGTGCCTACAATCTGATGGTTTTCTTCATGGCAGGCCCTATCACTAGCTTTCCATCTTTATTTTCTGGCTTACTTATTTTCTGGCTCCTCCACTAGTCTGTAACCTCCACAGGGCCAGGGCCATGTCTGGTTTGTTTGTCAATGAATGTACAATGGATACTACAGTGCTTGGTACACAGTAGAGGATCAGCATATTAAATGCTGGATGCACTGTCAACCTTAAGGTACTTCCGGTAGAGTATAGGAAGAGAAAATATCTGCAAATGCCCCTACTCCAACATTTGAACAAGACAGAGCTCTTTGATCTCCAGTCTTTCCCCCCTACACCTGGATACAGCCTCAAAATTTTTCATGATACTTCACTCCAAGCATCCACTAAAAAACAAAAAGCAAAGTTGTCACTTGCAATGGAAGTGGAAGAGACAAGTACATCAATTTTTCTAAATAATATTTTAATAATTTAATTGCTACTATTATTTATGTGCCAACTAAACTAAACAGTGCCAACACTGTGCTAACATTTCACAAGCATTATCTTATTTAACAGTCATGTGAACCCTAGGCGGAAGGTACAGTAATTTCCCACTTATAGATGAAAAAACTGAGTTGTAAGACAATGTTATCTGCCCAAGTTCCCACAGTCAGTGGCAGAGAGGGCATCTAAACCCACATGGTCTGATTGTGGCACCCAAACTAATTGCTGAATCCTTTCACTATGGTGAGCATAACACATAGTACCAGTTATGAGCGAGAGACAGAGGGCGGAGCACCTGACCCAGGTTTAGTGTCAGAGGGAATCCAAAGTCATGAGCGAGTCAAAGGCATGTAAAGCAAAGAAGTGGGGAAGCAAAGGCAGGAAGCCTTTACTCACACCTTTGTTCTTAGTGCCATCGATTAGATTCTGAATCCTAGTGACCCTGTGCACAGCAGGGTGGACCCCTGCCCAGTCTTTTTGCACCATCCTGTCACCTTCTGGGGTCGTATCAGACAATACTCTGCTGCTCTTCATAGGGTTTTCATGGCCAATTTTTTCAGACATGGGTGACCAGGTTTTTCTTTCTAGAAGTCTGGAAGCTACACTGAAACCTGTCCACTATGGGAGACCATGCTGGTATTTGAAATCCCAGTGGCATAGCTCTCAGCAACACAGCAACATGCAGCTGCCAGAATGTGACAACTGACAGATGGGTGGTGTGGTCCCCTGACTGGGAAACAAACCTGGGCCAGCAGGGGGAGTGCAGAATCTTAACCACTAGACCCCCAGGGCTGGCTTTACTCGTGCCTAGTCCATTCTTTTTTCAATTATTTTATTAAAGTCATAATAGTTTATAACATTGTGTATTTCAGGTGTTCATTATTATTTATCATTTTTTGTATAGACTGCATCGTGCTCACCACCAATAGCCTAATTTTTATCTATCATTGTACAGATATTCTCTTTTACCCCTTTTGTCCACCCACAACCCCCTTCTCCTCTGGTAACCACTAATTTGTTCTCTTTATCCATATATTTGTTTATCTTCCACATATGAGTGAAATCATGACGTGTTTGTCTTTCTCTGTCTGGCTTATTTCGTGTAACATCATACCCTCAAGGTCTATCCATGTTGTTCCAAATGGGATGATTTTGTCTTTTTTTATGGCTGAGTAGTATTCCATTGTATATATACATATATATACACCACATCTTCTTTATTCATTCATCAGTTGATGGTCACTTGGGTTGCTTCCACATCTTGGCTATTATTGAAAGAATTTGAAGAAGACATAAAGAAATGGAAAGATATTCCATGCTCGTGGATTGGAAGAATTCTTCACCTAGTCCTTTCTTAAAAGCGGTCTTAGTTGGAAAGAGGAATGCTTTGGTAAATGAGCTCAATTCACAGGATGATGTTTGGCTGAGCATATTCTGTTCAGAGGTGATGCTGCTGCCTGCTCTCATCTCAGCCAATTCTTCAAGGATAACCTTTTTTGAATATTGACAGCCTATCCAATCTCTGTAAAGTTTATTCGTGTACATGAATGCTGGGGTGTGGTGCGCTGTGCTTAGAAGGTCTCCTGGGGAAGAGAGCAGAGCTTTTCAAATTTTATTAGTGCCCCAGCTAATCTGGTTCAGCTCCCCTGGGTCAATAATCCCTCCACGTAATGAGTTAGGTTATTGTTGGAAGTCTGCTGTTCATGTGAAAAATATGATAGCAGACAACATTTGGAAACCATAAATTATTAAAGTATTTTAATAAAAGTAAGTGTTTATCCCAAATATCCTCTCTGAGTGTGATCCAAAAAAAGAAAGTTTCTCAGTTGATTTGCACGAAAAGAAAATCTGCTCAGAGCTGGAATTCATAGCAGAGGCTTCACTTCCACGGCAACTGACGGCTGTCTCACACAGGATGGGGACTCTCCCAACGGGCCCAGGATTCAGCTTGGAGATATCACATATTTAGCTAAGCATAAAAGTGATTTCAAATTTAGGAAATGGGTTTTTTTTCTTTTAAAGATTAATTTTACTTAAATTGATTTTGGAAGGAAGTGCTTAAAGCAAATCAGATGGTTCTTCTCCAATATTTTAATCAGAAATGGATGTAGAAATCTCATATAATTCACAAAATTGAGCTTGACATGATGCCATACCTTGAAGGAAAGAACAAAGAATTCTCAATGCAGGGAGGGATCATTTCATATGATCCAGTGCCTTTATATCAGAGTTCCTGAAAATATTATTCCCAGATGAGCGGCATCAGCATTGCCTCCAAGGCTGCTAAAAACTCAAATTTGGGTCCCACCCAGAACTACTGAATCAGTCTCTCAGGGCAGGGCTCTGGAGTCTGAAATCTTAATGTTTCCCAAAGAATTCTTAATTGGAACCATTTTTTGGTAGAATCTGAACAAAGAAACATTCGTTTATCATATCTGCAAGCAGGTAATTCTTGAACATCATTACAGCTTAATGAGAAACAGGCCATAACCATACACTAGGGTGCAAAGAGGGGGCATTTAAAGAATTTACATGTATTTGGAGGGAAGGTAAGATGTAACATAGCAGTACCAGACTTCCGGGTTTCAAACTCCAGCAAAATTTTAAAAATTGGGCAAAGAGATCCGCACGAGTTGTTTTCTTTATTTTACCCACAAGGGCAATTAAAAATGCCTCACCAACTCCATACTTTCATAGAAGAAAAGGCATTTTTAACACCAAAAAAGAAATAAGTAGGAAAGACATAATCTCAGAATAAAGGACAGTCCTTTACATGGAATAAATTTAGGAAGAAGTATGATACATTTGATACCATGTCCTTATTTTCCTTGTTCTCATTTTGTCACAGGGAGCACTGGCTTGGCATTGACATTTGGGCAGCTCTCAGGTAGTGGAGAGACCAGGGTTTCATACAGAGAAAAATCAGTTCTAAGCTCTGCCTCTTGCTAGCTGTGTAATTGGGGCATCCCTTACATGGCCGATTTGTCTGGTCTGCTGATCTACAAAATAAAGATAATCGTCATTGTGACCATTCATGACCTAACATGGACTGATCCACTGTCACAAAGAAGGGACTCAAAAGAAGCCCTCCTTCCCTAGTTTTCTGTTCTTATGGCTTTGCCATCTCCTAAGAATCCTGTGGGATGTTAGATAAAAAGACTTGAGATCAAGACTTGTTTGAGAAAAAAAGGCTGCTAACTAATTGTTTCCAGCTTTGTTTTTCTGTTTTAGCTTCTCTTGCTTCAGAATTGATGGAGTTTCACATTAGACAGATCTTTGGTACCTACCTGACTGTTACGGACTATTTAAAATAGCAGCTTTCTGCCTCATTTGTCACCAAACACAAGGGGTACAAGTAAATCCCTGCCACACACGTTTAAAATGCATTTTTGCTTTTTCTCTTATGCCTATTTATGAGTAAATTATTTCCCCAAAGTAAATATAGGTCTGGTGATTATTTGTAAAGGGTGCAGAGTTGTGTGTGTGTGTGTGTGTGTGTGTGTATGTGGGGGGGGGGGGAGAGAGGGGGGGAGAGAGAATAGTGGAGGGGGTGGGGGGAGGACCACTGTGTTGCACAACTCCAGGCACCATTCACACTGTGTTCTATGTGAATGATGTCCCATTGTTAATTGTGTCCCAAGGAGTTGTGCAAAATGATGGACCTGGACTGAGGGAGGCACACAGATAAATACTGTCCCACAAACAGAGCCCACACGTGACCCTCCCAAGAATTTAATAAAATAATCTCATAGCTAACCCTTTCTAAGTGCTTATGTGTCAAGCATTGTGCTCAAGCACTCTGCATGCATTGTCACGTTTTATCCCTCACAATAACCCTACGATTTATATGAGGAAGCTGAGTCTTAAGAGATCACTTGCTCAAGACTGCCCAGCTGGTCAATGGCCGAGGAAGAATCTGAGTCTAGGTCTGTGGAAATTCAGAACCTAAACTCCACACCAGTTTTCTAGACCAACCCTCCAGAAAACAGATCCTGTTTAACACTTATAAACTTGAAAGGAGGGTTGTTTTCTCTTCTTTCCTTCCCCCTAACAGGCAGTAGACCAGCTTTGGCTTACGTTTTACCTCTGTGAAGGGAGAAACAAAGGCTTCTGGGAATAACTCATTCCTTAATCCTAGAGCAATGGTGTCTCTGTTTTCCTGGGCACAGGGCACTTGAATTTGAGGCTCTCTCGGCATAAGTTGGTCACTGTGTTTCCTAAAGCAATGCCCTGCCTTTCTTCAAGAAGTCATCCCTCATGCCCCGCTGAACTGGACAGAAAGCAGTAGCCAAATATCCTGTCATCAAGTCTCCTCCGAGGCAGCTCTGGGGAGGGGCTACTCTGGAAGTGGCTCCAGCATGGCACGTTGTGCAACTTCAGTAAGACTCACTTTATTAGCTACCACCAAGAGCTAATAAAACATGTCAGGAAGTCTCCGTAAGCTGTAAAAACATTTCCAAAGGTCACTGCCGACACTCCGGACTTCAATGACTTTTTAAAGGAAAAGAAAACAGAGGCAGAGGCCCGGAGTTCCAAAAGACAGAACTACCAAAAGCAGTGGCCCCAGATGGCCTGCGAAGGCTGACAGCTCCATGCTGCACCAGCCATGGAATAAACTGCCCAGAAGGTGTCTTGAAGGAAAGGTCCAAAAGCCACAAAAGGGTGGTGGGGATGGTGACCAGGAAGGGAAGCAGGACACCCTAGGCTTGATCTCATGTCAGGATACTCTCTTTCTCTTGGTTATTTAGATTTGGTGTGTGGGGCACCTAACAGCTACCCTCTCTTATATTTCTGGCACCTACAATAGACTCCTTTAGGCGCCGGCCTGGTGGCGCAGTGGTTAAGTGCGAAAGTTCCGCTTCGGCAGCCAGGGGTTCACAGGTTCAGATCCCAGGTGCGGACATGGCACCGCTTGGCAAGCCATGCTGTGGTAGGCGTCCCACATACAAAATAGAGGAAGATGGGCATGGATGTTAGCTCAGGGCCAGTCTTCCTCAGCAAAAAGAGGAGGATTGGCAGCAGTTAGCTGAGGGCTAATCTCCCTCAAAAAAAAAGAAAAATAGACTCCTTTATAGACAATGGTGTAGGTAGCAGAGAAGTGATTAATTTTAGGTTAACCACAGCATATCAGGCATTTTTCTTAATAAATGGCCCTTTTCTATGATAAACATAAACATGCTTTTCAATAAAAAGTAGTAAACTATAAAAAAAGGAGAAATAATCCTGTCATCTTAAAAGCTGGGAATACAGTTTCACGTGTTATGTTTTGGGAGCTTTGACATTTGGGATGTCTCCAGACAAAGGACCAAAAGCCAGTGGTTCTGCTAGACTGGAAATATTACTAATCATTGAGATTTTCATTTACAGCTAATAGGCTGGTCCAGGCCCAGAAGAGACAATGAGATTTGTATCCTGGCTTAGGATAACAATTTTAGACTTGAAATCTGACCTTCGGGGGAAAAAAAGGTCATGTGCACAGTCAGCAAATCAGAATGTCATCTGGTAGAAGCTCAGCATGAAAGGACTGTTGATAAGTCAGTACGTCCCAGACGGAGAGAGGTGAGGCGGGCTCTGGCCTGCTTTGGTGCTGTTGCTGGGCTGCTCCCATGCACAGATTGGGCATGGCTGTCCTTAACCACTTATTGCAGGCTTCCATAGGCAGCAAAGGTGATGCAATTCCCTAAATATTGCAATGCTCAGTGAACTAGTCAATAAGCCAAGATACAGTAGGGCTGAGCTGCTCCTTCCCTTTGGCTGACTCTGTTTCCTTTCTCCTCTTGTATTTGCTAAGACAAGCAACACAGAGCCCCAGCAAAATGCCTGCTTCTGAGTTTCAGGCTGGTTCTCTTGCTCCTCTCGAGGCATTTGCACAGTGGAGATAACAATAGGACTTGTGGGGCCGTCCCAGTGATGTGGAGGTTAAGTTTGCACGTTCCGCTCTGGTGGCCTTGGATTTGCTGGTTCAGATCCTGGGTACGGACACGGCACCGCTTGTCAAGCCATGCTGTGGCAGGCGTCCCACATATAAGGTAGAGGAAGATGGGCACGGTTGGTTAGCTCAGGGCCAGTCTTCCTCAGCAAAAAGAGGAGAATTGGCGGCAGATGTTAGCTCAGGGCTAATCTTCCTCAAAAAAAAAAAAAAGGTCTAGCCTCAAAGAGCACTTGGAGGATTAAATGAGGTAAGTTTTTAAAGCTCTCAGCAAGAATCTTGGCACCTAGTGGGCATTCAATTAGTGAGGAACTCAAGACACTGTTGCTGGACTGGGAGCTTGTCAAGGACAGGGGTTCCATCTTCTTTTTCAGATCCCGAGCACAAGGTGCCTGGGCACCCAAGGTGGGTGGGCTCTAAACAGGCTCAAGAACAAATTAATTTGGTTTCATTTATTTCACTTTCCTTTCCTGGTACGTTCTCCCTGTTGGCTATTTTTTTTCCTTCTCCAAAATAGTAAACCATGTTTTCTCTTGCTTCAAACAGATGTCTCGTTGACAGCAGGGTGAGGCTGTCCAATTCTCTTATTTTTTCACTTGTTCTATAAATATTTATCTTTCTTGTACTATTTTTGAGAGTCAGCATTCCTTTCCCCTTCCTCTTTTCAGAGTTTTCCTCCCTGGGAAGACTGCTCATCCATCAGTTCTTGGGGTTTTGGCGAGTTTACCAAGCTGTTATCCCCCCACTCTGCCCCTACCCACCCCAACTGACACCTGCCCAGAATCCTCATGAGACACTAAGGTTACCTACTTTCTAAGACATCCTTGTTCCTCCTCAGGTTAGTCAGAGCCAGTTTCTGTTGCTTGTAACCAAAGAGCCCTAAATGATATTTATCTTGCTTTTTCTTCCTCTCTGGTCCTCTCTCTTTTCTACTGGATGGTTTCCCGTATGTCTCCTTGACCGTCTACCACCAAATTCAATCTCCTTCCTCTGAGCATGGCAGACTTTATTCCCTTCTGTGACAAAGGATGACATCACCCCTCTCCTAGTAAGTTCAGCTTTCCTCTTACCTAGCACAGTGGCTCCATGAAATTCAGTTGTCCTCAAGGCAACCTTATTTTTTGCTGAGCAGAATGTTAATGGTAGCATCCTAAGTGCCTGAAGACTTGGCTTTCACAATCTTGAAAAGGTAACGTGTCAGGAGAAGTAGCTACCACCTGCTTTACCTCTATTCATTTTACGGCGAGGAAAAAGAAGGATGAAGGAAAGACTTTCAATGACTTGGGCACAGCCAAACTGCCAGATACAGGATGGATTAGAACGCAGCCTCCTGACGCTTGGTGAGGTGCTGTCATCTTCTTATTGAGAAACTTATAAGGAAATACTATTTTGGACCCAATCCTAGCAAATTTTCTTTGTGAAGTAGAAAAGGCCTTCGTCACAGGACAGTAGCATCTACAAGGCAGTCTCATAATAAAGACACCTAAGAGTTGTTCAAAATAAAAAGAAGTTCGGGAAGAAAGGAATGCAGGAAGAAGGAAGAGAGGTGTTAAAGAAAAATCTCTGATATTATTTCTTCTAGAGGGAAATGCAGGGATCCTCCAAAACAGAATCATTACAAGTTGTTCGCCAGCCAACACATATTGAACTCTGACGTGCTGTGAGCTGTTTTAAATTTGAGAGTTCCCCCCACCACACACACACAAAAATAACCATTGGGTAACTGACCCAAAGCAATGAACTAATAAAAAAGTTCTTTCTTTTAAATTCATATATAAAAAATATTTAATTTTCTTTTGTCCCCAAGGAATAAAAATTCATAGCCTCTTCAAACTCCCTGAGTCATTGAATGAAGGAAACGCAAGAGATAGATACAGACTTTAGAAATGCTTTGCATAAAACATGCAGAGTTCTCCAAATTTTTTGTTAGATAACATTATAGAAATGTCATTATCCCCAATTATGAACACTGAAGGCACACGGCAATGATATGAATCTTTAAATTTCTCTGATCTAAAAATCTGCTTTATAGCAGATATTTTCTAGACAGAGATGTGGGTCATTATAGCATCTAGCATATTACACTAGTCTGAAAAATGAATGAAGTTAGATGTGCACACTTGACATTAACCACAAAGTTAAAAGTCTGTATATGGCAGTTGCAACTGACAAAAGGTAGAGCAGATATAGCTTTGTGATTTTTTTTCCCCCCACAGGATCTAACTCAGAGAACTTTTAACTTCCGGGCTTAGAAGGATAGTGCTTAACTGTTAAACACATAAACCAGCTTTATCAAATATATGGCTTACATATCACCATGCTCCTCACCAGACTTCCAAAGCCGACATCACCAATTGACCACAGCACTCTTTTCCACTTAGGCCAAACAGTCCCAGAATTTTCCCCATGCACTGCAACAAAATGCCGTAACCGACAGGTAAACACAAGGAAACCCACTTACCCTTTCTCTATTAACTACCCTGGTACTCATGGCTGCTTATTCAATAGTTGGAATTTCCATAGTTCTCTTATTCAGTTCATTAAGTAATGAACTTGCAATATTTATAATGAAGAACCACATGTATCACTTACAAATGGTTCTAAAAATGTGGAGAACGCCTGGGCCATTCATTTCCCCTGGTTCTCAAGAATATACAGCTGGGCCCTAGGGACCCCCAAAGACATTAATTATCTACCCCAGCACGTTCCGTAACATCGCACCCAACTCCACCTCTATAATTGAAGTAGAAGCATCATCAAGTAAGAAAGAGCAGTATTTTTTCACATTTTCCAGCTAAAATATGGATTTCTTTTCCTTGTTCAAGACATAGGCCCTGACCTCTTCAATTTCATATCCTCCTCCAAGTGGAAATAAAACCCATATGGCAGGCCTAGGATGAGAAGCTGTGACTATGAGTCTTAGAGAAGTGAAATCCCTTCCTCCTCCAAAAGTCAAGATTGACATATTAACAATCTCATTTCACTCTTCTTCCATTGAACCACAGCATATTTAGAGCTAATATATACATTAGAAAGCAATCACCAAATAAATGCAAATCAACAGGGCCGGCACTGATTATTATGTAAAGCAATATATTACAAGGGAATAAACCAATGTCTCAATATTTTGAAGTTTTCTTCTTCTGAAATTATGAGTGATCATCTCCGCCCCTTGCTCTGGTGAGTGTAAGTCTGTGAAATTTGACTACATCTCTTCCTTTTAGTACAATATACTTTTTAAAAAGTTCGTAGAGATCTTAGAAGAATCTAATAATAATAATAGAAGCTCCCTCCCAAGAATTGCTTTCATGACTAGCTATTTTGTCATTTATAATTTGCAGTAATTCTTTTTGTGCAAAGAAGGGTTTCCAATTACTTGAAGATTCATGACATTAACTCGCCCTTTTACAGCCGTAGAACTGTGTTCTCAGCAAGCGCGTTTATACCAGAGCTTCTCACCCTCAGCACCGTTCACACTGGGGACTGGAGAATTGTAGTGACAGGCTGTCCTGTGCATTGTAGGGGGGTTAGTAGCATCTACCCACTAGATACCAGGAGCACCCTCCTAGATGTGACCACCAAAAAATGCCTCTAGACATTGCCAATTGTCCCCTGGGGGCAGAATCACGCCCAGTTGAGAACTCCTGCTTTAGGCCATTCATCTATTGCTTACTAACCTCTCCCCTCTTTTGATAGATGATCCAAGGGTAAATCTCCTGGCATTCCTCCTCCCTATTCAAAAGATCAGCTTCTGGGTTATCTGAGTAGAAATTAAAGCAATTTTACTTTTAATCACATAGCATTCCTGGGAGGAGCTCATGTGTTATCTGCAGTGCCTTTGAGCAACAGAATCTAACCTCACACAGCTTTACTGTATCCCCTTCTCATCCCCCCTCCCAATCTGGGCAGAGAGACCATCACCTCACCTTTGCCTTCTTCCCTTGGGCAGATAAACTTTGTACAGAAGGATTTCATAGCTCAGATCAAGAACTAACCAACAGCAACCATCTCCTAGATAATTCTGGACAAGTTTTCTAACCTCTTGGAGCCTCAGTTTTCCTATTCATACAAACGAAGATAATAATTCCTACCTTTTAAGGTTGTTGAATTGAAGAATTGAATTGAATTCTTAGAATTGATGAAATTGAAGAAAACTGGAATTGAAGAAATTAGAATTGAAGGAAATAGTGTATATAAAGCATTTAGCACAGAGTTTAGTGTATAGTAGGTATGCATAACAAATGTTAGGTCTTTCATTCCCTCTTCATGGGGAATCTCAAGCCAGGGCCACTGCATGGTCATTTGGAGGTCACGTTGGGGACCAGAAGAGCTGTGCGGAAGGCAAGCAGTGCATGTGGCACCCACCACAGATATGGATGAAGGGGGAAGCTCCACGTGCCAGAGAGGAACACATCTCTGAAGCGGAAATACAGTGTAATCCTGCCAAGTCTTTCTATGAATAAATAATTACATATAATTAAATACCGTGTTGCCTTTTCAAAGTCATGTACAATCTGAATTAACAAAAAGAGACATCTGTGTCTCTTGTGGCAGGTTACTCAAAAGGCACTACAATCTCTCTTACTTTCACCTCACCATCCCCATCCCTTGCTGTTAGTAGGTTGAACTCTATGAAATGGCTGATATTCGACTACTTTTTTATCTGCAAAATGGCACTTTCTTAGGGGTTCATCTAAGTTTTGGGGGGCAAAACAGACTCTTTCAAATATCTAAACAGTTAGGTTCTCAAGTGGAGGTCAAATAAGTTATTCTTAGTTATGTGTGGAAAATTCTGAGGAAACCACGCCCGCATGGGACGCACTATTATTACGGGTGAAAATTCTATTCTTCACCATCTTTCTTTCATAAACCCAAGAGGCTAATTTACAGAGTTCCCAAAAGACCCTCCAGCAAAAGAGGCAGGTGCTTGACCCCAAATCCCAGCAGCGCTCTGAATTAATCACAGGGAGAAGGGCTAATCATTTGAAACTGCTAATAGGCCATAAAACAAAAGCGATGGCATATGTGTGCCACACTGGGGCAGGATAAGGGAAGAGGCCATGCAGCACAAAATGGCAGCTGGAAGTGCAGTTCAGGCCATCATGGATTTGGGGCTGGTGAGCATCCTACCCCCAGCTCACTCCCACCTAGTCGCCCGACTGGGAGCAGAAAGTGCCAGGGAGTAGGAGTTAGGAAGGAGCTCCAGGGACTTGGCTGGGAGAGGTGAGTCACTGGATGGCTGTTTTAGAGTATTTTATACACCAACTGTACCTTAACGGGTGTGGCCTGGACACCCTTCCATTAATATGAATCTTGAAAACTGTCTTATATGCCTCTCTGACCCCTTCCACTAATCAGAAGGACAAAGAGATCAAAACTGCCAAATCTGTATGTGCACTCCTAATCCCTCTCCCGAGCCTCAGACTCCCTTATCCGACTGCTGACAGGGCTTCTCCACCTTGGTCTCCTAGTAGGATCTCAAATGCAATATGTCCTTAAATGAAATCATAGCTTCCAGCCCATTCCTGTTCCTATCATCCATCTGGGTTAGAGCTACCACTCTCGGCCCCACCTCTAAAGAGGAAAACCTTCAAATCCGCCTCAAGGTTCTTTTTCATTCTCTCCCACATTTAAATAATTTGGCCTCAGAAGCGTGTCTCAGGCCCAGCTGCTCCTCTCCATCCTGCCTTGGACCAGGTACTCCTTTCTCACCTGGACGATTACAGGTGCCTATTGCCTGCCCTCCCTGCTCTTCATCTTCCCTCACACCAGTCTCTCTTCCAAATTGCCTTGAGTCCTCATCCCAAAAAAGTAGCTTTAAGAGTTTTACATTGGTTGGACATTGTCCACAACACATTTCCTTGGCATTTAACTAAAGAAGAATAATACATATAAATGACTGACTTTGTCTCTGGTTAGAGAATAATGAATAATACTTCTAATAATTATTAATTGCATTTTTAATTGTATGTACAGCGCTTCAAAATCTGGCCCCAACCTAACCTTATTCTTGCTGCTCACCCAAAACACTGACTTTTCCAACCTCACTGACTTTCTCTTAGTCCATGAACTCAACAGGCCACTTTATAACTCCCTGCCTTTGAAAATTCTGTTCCCTTAGTCTGGAGAGCCTGCCTCTCTCCTTCCTTCCCCAACTGCCAGGGAAATTCAGCTCAAAAATCACCTCCTAGGTGAAACCTTTTCCAATATCCTCAGGTGAAACTGGTTATTTCCTTCTCAGAGGAACAATTTTACACCTCTGCTACAGTAGCCCCCACATTTGATGGTGAATCACTTGTTTGCTGTTCTCCCCATGATACACTGTGAACACCTCAAGAACTGGTGCTATGTCCTCGTTTTCATTTACCCAGTATCTAGCACAGAGCCTGAGTCCGCGAAGGTCCATGTGATGGAGGGTGAAAGGGACAGCCAGTAGCCTGAGCTTAAGGATGGTTCTTTCAGAGTTACATTAAAAGTATAAAGATAATTACTTAAAGGGGGTAGTTTTTAAATATGCTTTCTATTCCTTCTTTTAGTGTTTCTTTAAGGAGAGAAAAATATGAAATATCTAGCTTGGCCTCCTGTGGAGAAGGCAGAAGTGTCCGAGTCCTAGAAGTAGGGCATCATGGGCTTCCTCTGTCCCCTTTAGCTGTGGTAAAAATTCCTTTACCTGCTTTGAAACTTGTGTTTTGATCTGTCCATTACAACAAACAGAAATCCATTCAATTATTTAAGTAAGTGAGACATCTTTCTGTCCTAAAACGTGGCAGCCAAGAGTAGGTGATGAAGCACAGTGATGGAACTGGGCCAGGGAACCAAAGAGTGGGGACTGGCTGCTCTTCTCTCACAGGCCATGAGGTCTCACTTCTCTGTTTCATTCTTGTCCCTGGAACCCATCTCTTCTTTTTAGTTTCCTGTAAGACTTTATTTTCTCTTCATTTGATGTGTACAGGAGCCCCAAATGGCAGCCTCAGCCTGCCCCCCATGACTTTTCAACTCAAGGGCTCTGACTAACAACTTCTCCCCCTGGGCCTGAGTACTGTTCCATCAATTAAACAAGGAGGTGGCTCTAATGCCTTAGTAGCCTATGCAAGCAAACCAAAACCTAAGCCTGAACCACCTCAAGGTTCAGAGATCAAAACCTAAGACAACTAATCACAAACAGCCACCCAGTCTTTCCCAAATAAGGCAACTCTTAAGCTGGAGACAATCAAATAATTTCCTCACCTTGCTTCCGCCTCTTCTCCATAAACGTCCAGCTCCTGTCTGTGGAGCATTTCTAACCACTTCTGGTTTGGTGCTGCCTGATTTGAACTGATTTTTCTCAAGCTCTTAAAATTTTTAATATACCTCAGTTTATCTTTTAAACAGTACAAAGGTCACGAGAGAGGGGCTCTAATTGGTCCAGCTCTCTTTTTTGGTGGCACACAAGTCACATGGTACAGACCAACCTATTGGTGGGTCTGGTTCAGGTCAGATGTTCACCCTGGTCCAGTCACCAGTGTCAAGGAGGGGCAGGATCACGTGGACAGATGCCCTGTCAGCCGGGGCTACGAGCAAGGATGGATAGTCTGAGAAGGGTCACAGGCAGTACAGCCACCTCCAAAAGTATACTCCACACCCCTCTTCCCCAAGGAACTTGCCTGACACCTTTCTGCCTCATACCTCATCCCCAGTAGCTTTGCCAGCCTGCTGCTCTGCTAGCATCAACAGTGCCAGACAGAGCACATCTAGATGCCAAGAGTTAAATCCTCTTCATACAGCAATGAGGAATTAAAGCCATTAAAGGGACATCAAAGCAAGAAAAGCAAAAGAAAAACATACAGGTAAGCCAAAAGTTAGAAACACATGGTGAATTTAGCAATCTGTCTCTATTGGATAGCAGATTTTGAAACATGGTGACCACAATTCTGGGAGCTAAACTTCATTTCATCCATTGTTAGACATAACAGGTGGGCCTTATGCTCTATCAATTTCCTCTGCTCCCCTCTGACGGCCAACATACAGGTAGTATCTCCAATGTGCAGTTATTTCTGTGCCATAGAGAAGCTGGAGTCAGACCGAGTTATGCCTCTGAGTACTTGTGACCGAGAAAAACTCATCTAACTTCTTTATGTCAGTTTCCTCATCTATAAAATGGACACAATAAAACCTATTTTCCAGAGTTCTTATGAATGTTAATTGTGATATGTATAAAGCACATCCCCCTATGCCTGGTATATAGGGAACAATCAATAAACAGTATTAAGTTGAATCATATGAAGTTGACATTTTGGTAGGCCAAACTAACATCCTCCCCCTATCCGAGGACTTATCACTTTTCATTATTATTGTGTAGTTATATGTTTCTACCATTAAACTATGAGCACCATGAAAGAGTAGCCCTGCCTATCTTGCTTGCAACACAAAGCTCAGTACAGCTTGCCAGACAGTAGGTGTTTCATCTGTATGTTTTGAAGAAACGAATGTTGATGACGAGGGTAGGGATGATGATGTTGAAGATACGTCTTCTGGACTGCCTACATCTGGGACAATACAGCCCTTTATTCCATTGCCTGGCATAGAGTAAGGACATAATGAATGTCTACTAAAGGAATGAACGAGAGAACAAGTAAATGAATTTCAAGTCTATGGAAAGTCCAAAGAAACTATCAAGTCCATAAAAAGTTCTATGAAGCTGGGTGTTGGTCATTGCCATCACAAAACTTCGAGTGGCTTGCCTTCATTTTCACATTTCCAGCAGGCTCTTTGGTGCTGTGTGGATACTATCAGCATTCAGTTGGCCCTGTGGGACTCCCAGGAAAATGAAAGAGGCAAAGTGCTGAACTGCAGCCTGACAAGCCAGGGAAGTTTAGGATTGTTGTGTGTAGCTTCCAGAAGCCTGCTGGCTTTAGTCTGCCCAGAGACAGCCAACAGCACACGACTGTGCGATAAGCTTTTGGACGGAGGAAGACCCTCCCAAGGCAATGTGCGCAGCTCAAGCGACTTGATGCAGTTTTCATCCAAAGAACCTGCTTGGTTGATGCCTGCATCTCTCATCAAACATGAACCTTCCTCAGAGAAAAACAGGTTAGAAGGGAGAACAGTCCCGAAAAAAAAAAAAAAGACAGAAAAAATGACAGTGAAAAGACTTCATCCAGCCATACACATGTCTTTAAAATTTCAAGTGATGGCCAGTTTTTGTCTCTGGGTTTTTAGAATGAAGTCACTTTGAGAGGAGGGAAAGGTTCTTTCTGGTTTTGACAACAAAGAAAGGAGGAACAAAGTATGAAAGGTAGAATGCAGTTACATTTAGAAGAGTATCAGTCACCTTCAGCCTATTTAACCTTCAGGAACCACAAATATGCACCCACGGGGAGAAGGGAAGAAGGAAAGAATGGGCGAGGTCCACAAAGACAAACACACAATCTTATCTCCAGAGATCTCCAACACCACTTACTGCCTGGCCCCGCTCTTTGCTCAGGGTTATCCTGCAGGTCTGGGAAAGACTGAGTGCCCTGCATGTCACCATTTGAGTTTAGAAAAAAAGCTCAGAGCAGAACATCAGGGAGCCGTTCCCAGACGAGGCTACCATTTCTCATGACTCGGGAGCTGGTCTTTTCAACTCAAGCTACTGTTTACAGAAGTGTTACCACTGGATTATAATTATGGGTTTTGTTTAGTTATAAAGAGGATCTGAGGCCTCCATCAAAGGAAGAGGAAACAACTCACTCAGAGGTATGGAGGGACTTTCACACCCGCTGCTCACTGGAATGCCAGTGGTCTGCATGGATTCAGGCCAAAGCATGAGCCCTCGAGGCAGGGAGAGCTCTGAGCTCATGGTGGGCAGGAGGGCCAGTGTTCTGCTCTGCCTTTCCCTTCCTTGGGAGAAGAGCCGGAGGTGGGGGAGGCAAGGAAGTCCTGTACTTCCTCGGGGCCAGCTCTCCCACCTAGGCAGACTTCCTTCTGCTCTAGAGAAACTGGTCACTCTCATCTCTCCTGCAGAGTATAAAACCAAAAATGCACGGAGGGGAGGTTGTCTTGGCCATGGGAATGTAGGGAAAGCCTCAGGGACTGTTTCTGGCAAGACAGTAGGATCTTTGGAATGCCTATCTGCTCCCCATATTGCTTCCTCTCAACTTCTTTCCTTGTCTTTTCCTCTATTTTTGCTCCGGATCCTGAAACTTGGGCTCCACAGTCTTTGACAACCCATCATACCACTGGCTTGGGGGACCCAAGTCTTGGTCCTGCGGGCCCTAGTTGGTACCCTCATTAAGTCCTCACAGGCCTCTCCATCTCCAGAGGCTGTTTCTGGGCACTGAGTCTGGTGCCTGGAATACCAACAGCTCTCTAGCCCAGGGCGTCCTGCTGATCTCTGGGTAGGACTTACACAGCACACTTGAGTCTGAGCCTCTGAAAGAGTGTGGTAAGCACAGAGTAGGATCTGTTGACCTTCTACCCCATGAAAGCTGTACAGATTAATGTAAGGTGACTCAGCCACCGGAATAATGCATGCACCACTTCTGAAGTGTCCCTGCAGGCTCTGTCAAGTTGATTAGACAGACAAGCCACACTGGGAGTGAAAGGAAAAATTATTCTCCTCCTAAGAGAAATCTGCTTGACACTATCCAGCATCTGTCCACTGGACACACAACAGATCAGACTGGGACTTAGTCCTCAGCCTGCCCAAATTCCCAAGAATATGCATTTCTGCACCCAGATGGGAGATGCATTTTCTATCAAGACCTGAGTAAAGGGGGAAGTCCCCAGCTTTCCCTTCCTTCAGTCTACTTCCTCCTGGACCTGGGACATGAACATTCCATTTACATTTGGTTACCTGAAGGTACATTTTCCCAGCACACTATTATGCATCTTGAAAGAATGTGGTAGCTGCAGCTACAAGACCCACCATCAATCACTGGTCATTAATCCCCACTGAGTGTTCCTCTTTCTGTAACCTCACTGTGCCTGTCCTGGATAAGGTCCTGCTGGCTGCGCCCATTGGGACCATGCCTGCTGGTTCTTCTCCCTCTGCCTCTGGCCCCTCAGCATCATTGCTGGCGAGTGCATTTGCTCTAGGGAGCTCTGGGCAGCTCTGGGCTTAATGGGTTTTGCAGCACTTCCTCTTCCTTCCTGCTACAAAGCTCTGGCTTAGCATGAAAGCCCACCGAGATTCCTGAACCCATGGCAGCCTGCCTGCCTCTCGAAACACGTCACTATGTTGCAGACCAGGGCTTAGCATTGGCCTATGTAAGAAGCCCTCTGCTTGGTCCTAACAAGCATATTACCAGTTACAGAGTGCTCACTATGTGCCAGGCAGTGTGCAAGCACTCTCTGGGCATTGTTGCCTTTAATCCTCACACAACCCTGTTGGAGGGCACCGTCTTTCTTCCCATGTTATGGCTGAGGAAATGGAGCCTTAGGGTTTAAACTTATATCAGGTTACAGAAGCTAGTAAGTGATGGAGCTAGAATTCGTTCACTCAACAGATAATATGAAGTTCTTATTATGTGCCAGTCACTGTCCTAGGCCCTGAGGATACATGAGTGAACAAAACAGCCTAAAATTCCTCCCTTCATGGAGCTGTTTTCCTCCTGGGGTTTAAACTCAAAGCTGTCGGACCCAGAGCTGGAGTTAAATTTCACGACACTAGTTCAGAGGGGGTCACAACCACACAGAAAGAGTTGCTTTAAAATGGATCATAACCACAATGAGCTACCACTTCACACCCATTAGGCTGGCTATTATTAAAAAAATGGAAAATGACGAGTGTTGGCGAGGATGTGGAGAAATTGGAACATTGTCCATTGCTGGTGGAAACATAAGCTGGTGCGGCCACTGTGGAAAATAGTTTGGCAGTTTCTCAAAAACTTAAACAGAATTATCACCTGGTCCAGGAATTCTACTTCTAAGTATATACCCAAAAGAATTGAAAGGAGGGGCTTGACCAGATACTTGTTATGATATTGTGATTTATAAGAAATATATTTGGTCATTCAGATGACCAAAATATATGTCTGGTGTTTGTCCACAGTTCCTAAAAACCTTGGTATTTCCCAAGTGTTGACGGTGATAAAGGTATCTTTTGTTATGTTAATGAAGCGACTTTTGGAAAGTACCTCAGGATGGAGACTGGCTGCTAATGGAGCCAACTGTGTGATTAGAGGGTTGGAATTTTCAGTCCCACCCTCCTGACCTCCAGGGCGGGGAGAGGGGGCTTGAAATGGAATCAATTGCCAATGGCCAATTATTTAGTCAATCATGACTATGCAATGAAGCCTCCATAAAAACCCCAAAGGACAGCTCATTGGCCCTCTTCTTGGAGAGCTTCCACCTTGGGGAACAGAATGCTTCCATGTGCCATCATGCTGGGTCCCAAGGACAATAGCTCCTTTGTTCGAGAATTCATTCTATGTATCTCTTCTTCTGGCTGTTGATTTTGTACCCTTTAATATCCTTTGTAATAAATCAGTAATCTAACGAGTAAACAGGTTTTCTTGAGTTCTGTAAGTTGTTCTAGCAAATTAATTGAATCCAAGGAGGGGGTTGTGGGAACCTCTGATTTACAGCCATTCGGTCAGAAGCAGAGGTAAAAACCTGGACTTGCCGCTGATGTCTGAAGTAGAGGGCAGTCTTGTAGAACTGAGCCCTTTACCTGTGTCTGAGGTACAGGTATTCTACCTCTGGATAGATAGCGTCAGAATTGGGTTGACTTCTCGGACACCCTGTTGGCACCCAAGAACTGCTAGCTGGTGTAGGGAAGCCTCCACACACACATGTTGGAACTGGGTCCAGAAACCTTTTGCACCTGTACACAGATGTTCATAGCATCATTATCTGCAGTAGCCAAAAGGTGAAATAACCCAAATGTCCACCAACAGATGAATGGATAAAGAAAATTTGGTAAACACATACAATAGTATATTATTCAGCCTAAAATAGGAATGAAATTCTGATATAAGCTACAACAAAGATGAACCTTGAAAACTTTATGCTTAGTGAAATAAGCCAGATATAAAGGAACAAATATTGTATGATTTATTTCACTTATATGAGGTGCCTAGAATAGGAAAACTCAGAGAGACAGAAAGCAGAATAGAAGTGATCAGGGCCTATGGGGAGAGAGGACTGCGGAGTTGGTGTTTAATGGATACAGAGTTAGTTTGGGGTGATGAATAATAATTCTGGAAATGGATAGTGGTGATGTTTGAACACTGAGAATGTACAACATAGTGAATGTACTGAATTGTACACTTAAAAATAGTAAAAATTATAAATTTTATGTTACGTATATTTTACCACAATAAAAGAAACAGAGTTTTTTAAAAGTTTGATCATAAAGGAAATCAGGCCAAGAACAAGAAGTCAGCAGTGAATTACCAAGGGCCCTTGGGGTCCAGAGCATGTGCCCATTCATTCTGTCACTTGATTTCAAAATGAATGAAGATTTCTGCCTCAAGACAGTTAGGGAAGAAAAGATGCCAGTTTTCCACAAGGCCTTACTCAGCTCCTCCAGTATCCAATGGGGTCTTCTATCCCTAAATAGACAGTCGGTATAGTGCAAATGAAATGAATACAGTTTGATGAAGATGATGGCAAGGGAATATTGGAAACCGGCAAATTTGAGTCACCCAGTTCAAAAGAGTATTTAGATGCACCTCCTAGAAAAATGCTTAGAAAAGAGAATTTTTGCCTCCAGTTTTTGGAGATTCTTTTTAAGAGCACAGTTGCTCTTGTGATGAATGCATATTTTGCATCTTTCTGGAGGGTTAACACTGACCAGAGCTTTGCATCTCCATTACTTTAATGAGACTTGCTAATGAAAAGAAGGCTGCCTGGTTGGTCTTCGGGCTAGACATATCTCCTAGAAATAGCACACAGACAGTACTGCTTTCTTTAAAAATCAAATTGTTCTTTTTTCCTGATTATAAATTAATGATGCTCACTGTAGAAGATTTGGAAGATGTGGAAACACAAAAAGAAAGAAAGAACTATTGCTCATAATCACATCAGGAAGAGACAACTACTGCTTAATCTACTTAGTGATCTAATTCTCTCTCTCTCTCAATTTATATCAGGTTTAAATTGGATATAATATATACACCAATATAGTTCTTTTTTTTTTTTTTTTTTGAGGAAGATTAGCTCTGAGCTAACATCCGCTGCTAATCCTCCTCTTTTTGCTGAGGAAGATTGGCCCTGAGATAACATCCATGCCCATCCTCCTCTACCCTATATGTGGGACACCTGCCACAGCACAGCTCAACAAGTGATACGTAGGTCCTCACCTGGGATCTGAACTGGCAAACCCCGGGCCACTGAAGTGGAATGTGCAAACTTAACCGCCACGCCACCGGGCCAGCCCCTATACCACTATAAATTGGAATCATACTACATATAAACTTATATCTCATTTTTTTCTTTAACATTATACTATATAAATATTCTTTGAAGACATGATTTTTAATGGCTGTGTAAAATTGTATTATATGACTGTGTGATTCAATATTGTGAATGAGAACGCAGAAGCCTGGTAGAAACTTGGTTTTGCTGTGAGTCTGTGAGCAAATGGTGCTCTTCTTCCTATACGCACAGAATTCTTATTATATGGATATTAAGTTTATAACAGGGTTTGACACTGTTATTAGTTAGGGCATGTGTTAGAATAGGGCCTTGGATCTAGCAGGAGGGGTCCTCCCTAACTAGTAATGGCTTCTTTCCTGGTAGATGCATTTCTTCTAGGCAAAAGGTGTATGTTCTCCCAATCTGAAATCTGCACCAGGAAAGACAGTCCTGGGGTTGGAGGAAGGTACTACTATAGTGCAGGAATCCAACTCTCTCTTGGTCCTAGAGAAGCTTCAATATTTCTAGGAAGGAGGCTCTAGGTGGTGAATCAGCGTCCTCCATTTTTCCAGCAAAACGCTTGCAGATTTGCACCGACTTCTTCAGATTACAGTGTGGCAAGCAGAAGCCAGTGTGAGGCCTTGAGTGGGCAAGGGAGCCTGGGGGAACAGGACAGCCATTTTAGAGTACACGCTGTGCTGTTTTCAGACTTTTGCATTGTCTATGTGCATTTCCTTGTTGATCTCCCTCAGGATTTGGCAAAGTCTTTTGAAAACTTGAAGCAATGCCAGTTGTACTAAATGAACCAACAGAAGGGGTCTTGCTCACACTTGAGGCACGACAAACATAAATCAGCAAGGAAGGAAGTAAATAAAGGGGAAGGATGAGAAGGCAGAGCATCGGGGATCTTTAGGGCAGTGAAACCATCCTGTATGATACTGTAATGATGCATTTGTCAAAGCCCATAAAACTGTAACACATAAAGAGTGAACCCTAATGTAAACTATGCACTTTAGTTAATAACAATCAATCAATGTCAGCTCATCAACTGTAGCAAATGTCCCACACTAATGCAACATGTTAACAACAAGAGAGATTATGGGGGGGGGGGGGAAGGAGCCTATGAGAACTCTCTGTATTATCTAATTTTCTATAAACCGAAAACTGCGTTAAAAAATAAAGTCTATTAATTAAGGAAAAAAAGAGGGTGCTTGTTAGCCCCAAATCATTTATTATCACTAGTGTTTTAGGCAGTCTAACAAAGCAAAGTGAAACAATTCACATAGCGTGTGGCAGGATAATATGGGCAAAGGCTATGAAAAAAAAGGTCAGCTTTGTCTTGAAATCTGCCCTTATGGTAATAAAATAAAACACAGAGGAACAGCACACCTACCCCTCCCAGTACAGTGGTTCCAGTTGTCTCTGGAAATTCCAGGGGGTAGAGATGGGCTGCTTGGCCTGGTTCATTTCCTCACCTGGAGACTTTTCCAGAGCTACATCTTAAAAACTCCTAGTTGACTTCTCATAGGAGACGGGGTGGAGTTGCATGATGAAGCGCCCATCTTTCCAGATTCAAAAGGGTTATAGTCATACAATCCATCCTTGACATTTGTTCTTTTTCAGCGCCATGAAGAAATGTTCAGCACCAGGAGTCACTTTTCTTTCTGCTTCTGTAGTTTTTAGGGTTTCTTTCTTTTCTTTCCCTCCCCTTCCTTCCTTCCTTTCTTTTAAATTAAAGGACTGAGTACCACTTTCCCCAAAGCAAGTCTTCTGAACTTACAGGCATAAATCACTAAGGATTCCAACATTCTTAGAGCTATCATAGAAAGTGAACGATGACACTCAGGGCTAAGGGTTTATGCAGCATCATCTCTGGATGCAGATGAGCACTACAACTCCTCCTGCTTAAAACAGAAGCAGTGACCCTGAGCCATTAGCTTAGCCTATTAGAGCCAGTCACTATGACATTAGCCTATAGGTGTCTATTTCTCAGTTAAATTCTGATGACCCGTGCACATCCCATTGGTGTATATACACCAAAGCAGCTCTACCTATTGGGACATCACCTGTCTATGGCTATAGCTGATTGGACCATGAATGGACCAAGGTGGACCATCTATTCAGATGGATTCTCCTTTGAAATGCTCCCTTTAGCCACATGTAGGGCCAGAGAGCACAAAGCCACCTAACCAAGTAACAATATTCCTATCCTCTGTCTCCGGCTCCCTCCCCATGCTTTAACCCTGGCGGGGTCCAGAAGAGCAGTCAATAGTGGGCGAAGAAGCAAGTCATGGAACAGGAGTGGAATCCTGCCATTTTTCCATTGCTCCACTCCCCTGAGGCAAACAGCTCAATTGTAACTCTTAGCACAGCAGAGAGGTGAAGTGAAAGGTAAGGGGAGGAGAACCATCTTTGAAATGCGATTATCATCTTGGATTAGACTCATTCTCCTTATAAATTGGGACCACTTGTATGTGTATGGTTTAAAGGGATGTAAGATTGTTATTACTTGGGAGTGACTAGAAAAGCCATGGCCTCTAAGAATTTTCTCTGAGAACAAGGGGGGATCCCCACGCTGAATATACTTTTTAAAGGGACAGTCAGTGACAAAGAATAAAGTTACATTTTGGTTGCAGCACTAGTTATACTAAAGAACCAGTTATGTACATGGCTTAATTTGTTGTAAAAGCTTACTCTTGGCTATTTTGATGAGAACGGATTGGAGAGGGGGCAAGAGTGAAGTTGGGAAGACAAAATTGGAGGGTGCTGTAGTATTCCAGGTGACAGATGATGACAGAAATGGCAACGAAGAGAAGTGAAGAAACTCTACATGCATTGGAAGGTACAAGCACTAGAATCGGAGGACAGACTGAAAGTGGGGGCAAGGTCCAGGGAGCTATCAAGAAGTTTTCTAGGTTTCTGGCCTGAGCAACTGGGTGGAGGATCTTGGCAGAACTGTGAGCTGGAGAGCCCTACAGAAGTAGGTTTGGCTCAAGGAAGAGAGGGGGGCCCCTAATCAATCCAAGCCTTAGCAAGTTCCTGAGGCTATTTTAAAATAGCCTTCCAAAGAACTTTGGTTTCTTTGAGGTGTCTCAATGAACAGAAGGCAAATGCTGGAATCTGAGATGTAGTTTACAAACTGACATATGTGTTGGCGTTCGTCAGGCTTTCATTTAGCTTGGGAGCAACAAAGTATCCTGTGACATCTCCCCACCATGCGTGGCTCTATAAAACTGGAATGGGTTCCGATGGAGAAATACATATGATCTCTCTCGCTGCTGCTTCCCAAGGGAAGGTCTTGCTTTTCAAAGCACCAAATGTTTGCCTACTCTTGTCAACAGACGCCAACTTCTACAGGTACCATTTAAGGGCTTCAGAGGGCCTGGGTGCATGACTTTGAATAACCATCGTTCCCTGGCAACAGGCAGCAAAATTGCACATTCATTTTCCAGTGTTCAGGGCAGAAACATCTGTCTACAGCCACAAGGGCTTGGTGGATGTAAGCAGCTGCGAACCCGTGGGGCTCATTTATCTTAACACCAGATTGTTATAGATGTTTGCAGCTGCTGAGAGCCCATTCGGAAACTCATGGCCTCCATTCAACTAGGGCTGGGCAGAGGGATGACCCTGAGGATTCCCCACATGAGGCAAGACCCACCTCCTGCCTCAGCAGAGCTAATATGGGGATTAGGTTTAAAATGTCAGAGTCTTGAGTGAAAAAAGGCAGTTTTTCTTGGCTCTGGCTACTGAGGTTATACTCCCTATGGCCCTGGATTTGGTGATAAAGAACCGGTTACACACGGTGTAATTTTCAAAGTGCTGCCTCACTGCTTAAATCAACAGCATCAACACGAGATGACTTGGTCACGAGTTTTTTCCCTCCCCAATAAGTCAAATGCACGTAGGCCTTCCAAGCAGCTGTTTGTAGGAATTGCTGTTCAGATCTTAAAAATTCTCCACTAAAATGAGAAAGAAATCCCACAAGACTGCTTGGCTGAAGTGTACTCTAACTGGTTTCAAAGTCCTTTAGAATGAAGGAATTTTTATAAGATGGTTTTGGGTATGTGCACAATCTATAAAGGCAAAACATCAGGGTTTTTTTCAAAGATAGGCTAAAAGTGAAATTTTATTATTTGCTTTCAGAAAAATTATTAAAAATTATGACTTAATGTCAGTTTCCTGGGTTTGAAAATTGCTCTAAGGTGATGTAATGTGTTAACATGAGGAGAAGCTGGGTGAATGGTTACAAGGGAACTCTATGTCCTATTTTTGCAACTTATCTGTAAGTCTAAAATTATTTCAAATTATAAAATAAAATTTTAAAAATTAAGACTTGGTTCTATGGTCTCTGAATTTTCCCGTCCATGACTTCTCTCTCTACGAGTGTTCTTTCCCAACAATAAAAAAAATTATCTGATCAATTCTGGGTGGGATCATGAAAAAATAAATGAGGTGGGCACTTACATTTTATGTCAGTCTAAACTTTGCAATAATTGACCCAACATGCTAGCAGAGCACCGTCAGCTAACTGTGTGAGACAGATTCTCATTTTTCACTTTCAAATAGGAAAGGTCTTGGCTGATTCAGACGGATTTGGCTTTAGATCTGAAAACCACTGCATCCTCTTGGGATGACCAAACAGATGTGCATCTACTTTACTGAAGTGCTGCCTTGCTGAGGGAAACACAATCGCATCACATCTGGTTCTCAACTGCAAGATGACTGGATTCTATCCTGATGCAGATTTTAGTGTGGGGTTCTACACACTTTATTTAGCTAGCTCATCAGACACAGAATTAGACCTGCTTTTCATATGCTGCCACCTCTGAGTTATCTATATTTCAACTCTGTCAATATTTGGACTTGCAATGTTTTTATCCTCTTATCATATGACAAAAATGTATTTTGGGTTAATACACTATTCTGATTGATAAAACTATTAGGTAGCACATACAGTATGATTGAATTCTGAACAAGTGAAATTTAATAAACTACACTCATGGAAAAAAATGACTATTTATATAAAGCTGTAAGATTTTCCTTCATGATCTTGAAGGACCTCAAGACTTTATTATAGGTATGTTTAAAGATCAGTTAATAAAAGAAACCCAGTAGCGGCATATTAGGGAAAACAATCTTTTGTTGGATTTGAATATGTGCAAATTTGGCAAAATGGCAACAATAGAGGGACCTCAGAGAACATGTGGTCTAATCCCCATGTTTTGGGATTTTAGGAAGTTTAAAATGATTGGCATGTAATTTGGGGTTGGGGTGGGGTGCCCACCCCATTGACATTCTGATTAAGCTATAGATAATTCTACCCAGAAAACGCAATCTTAAACACTTAAGATATAATTTGGAGGGTTTTGTGGAACCCCTGGTGTCTTTTTCACTTCTTTTTTGTAAAACAAAACTAAAGATAAGCACCACCATAAATCTGTAAATGTGTTTATGACTGTTTGAAGAGGCAAGGGAAAACTAAAGAAAGATGCACACCAAACTGTTATCTGGGGGCTGGGCCTGTGGCCGAGTGGTTAAGTTCCTGCACTCTGCTTCTGCGGCCCAGGGTTTTGCTGGTTCCCATCCTGGGCGTCGACATGGCACCACTCATCAAGCCACGCTGAGGCGGCATCCCACATGCCACAACTAGAAGGACCCACAACTAAAAATATACAACCATGTACTGGACGCGCTTTGGGGAGAAAAAAGAAAAATAAAATCTTTAAAAACAAAAACAAACTGTTATCTGCGTTACATCTGGAGCTGGAATTGGGTGGGTTCAGAGGTGAAAGAAACTTAATTTTATTGAGACTTGAAACACTTGGTATTTCTTAAATTATTAGTGCCAGAATGTATTGCTTTTGAAAGACAAAAGCTTGAAATGAATTAGAGGAGGGAAAGACAGAGACAGAGACAGAGACAGAGAGACCCCCTCCTTTAAATGAAATGGTAAAATTTTAGGTTTGAGAGATTTGATTGCAGCAACTCTGCTCATCCCCCGCTACCCTGGCTCCAGGAATCAATAGCTCTCTTGCCTGGGATTTTACAAAACACCCTCTAAGCCTCTAAACTGCTGCTCAGAGTCTATTTCCTTGGAGATTTTGGTGTCCAATAGGAAAGGGCTGGTAAAGGCAGCCAATGTTGACGGAGCTCCTGCCAGCACTTTACATATACGATCTCGTGAGATCCCTACACCATCACTCTGGGTTGAGAAAATAGGAAGGTCAACAACACACATCACTGACCCAGAGCTTGACAACAATAATCATCTTATCTGTATGGTGAGGCCTTCATCATACTTGAGGGGTAACCTTGCACCCAACTTCCCTCGACAGGGAACAGAGGTATTCTCACCTCCATTTCACAGATGAGGAGTTGAGGCTTGCAGTCAAAGAGCTAGTTGACAGTAGCAGAAATCAATGCAAATCTTTTGCTCACACCCAGGGCTTCTCTCAAACCATGCTGTTCTCTACACAGCAGCTGGAGTAGTTCTCTTAAAAGTCAATGGAGACGACTTGACACCTCTGCTTAAAACCCTTCACTGGCTCCCCATCTCCCTCAGAGTAAAATCCAAAAACCTTAATGTGCCCTTCATAATTCGACTTCAACTCTCCCCATTTCCCCACTGGCATCCCTGCTGTTCCTTGAACGTTCCAAACATGGTCCCACTTCAGGGCCTCAGCATTCCTTTTCCTCCAGCCTGGAGGGTGCTGCCCCGATGTCCAAAGACTTCTCCCTCACGACACGCAGGTCTTGCTCCAGTATCCCTTTCTCAGCCATATAAAACAGCACCCCGCCAGTCTCGACTTTCCTTCACAGCACTTACGACCATTTGATAAGTTCTATCCCTGATTACAGTCAGCCCTCCTGCTTCACTCAGATATGAGCTCAATGACAGTGAGGACTCGGTCTTTATTATTCTCTGCTGTGTGCCCCGTAAAAGTCAAAACAGTGCCCGGAACCTGGTAGGGGCTTAATCAAGATTTGCTGAGTAAGTGAGTGAATGAATACACGAATAAGTGAATGAATGCTACCTCTCCCAGGGCAATAAGTTACAAATGAAAATGGTGAGGACTAAATATTCAATTCAGCTGACCTTTCTAGGGCTGAGCCTGCTTTCCAAACAGATAGCTGGCTGAGCAATTTCCACTTGAGCTTTCCTATCCCAATATTTCCTGAGTTCATTCATTTAATCCTCACTGCATTAAAATAAATCAAGCATCCACCATTTCATGCATAAATTAAATTCAGTCCAACCTTACTGCTTACTTTCAGAGGAGACATTTACAACAGAGGCATTTGGTGAATGTGAAATATGCTGACACCTATCTCGGTGTCATTTCTCTAATTCTGCTGATGTCGTCTGACCTGGGTTAAAATAGGTACCCTGTAGAAGTTAAACATACTGGTGGATTGTAACCAAGGAGTCCTATTTAATCAAGACAGCTGAAGAGATTGTATCTCTCTGTTGTCATGCCTTTGCAATATGTAGTTTTATATCTTGCCAAAAATGTCAGGGGAGTGATGTACTTTGTAAGCTTTTTGTATAACAATCCTTGTGAGATCAGCCTCTGATGAATACTAATGGCTTTGAAAAGATCGTATCTGGAAGAGATAATCCCAGGACTGGTTGAAGCCTGTATCCTACTAATTCTACTTGGTAAGTTGCAGTTTCAGAAACAATTTGTCAGGAACCATTATATTGTGATTTTTAAAACTTGCTAAAGGTACTTATAAAATTTTAAAAGCTGTGCCTTGAAAACTAGTTTTCTATGTCCTGAATCTGTAGACAGAAAAAAGATGTGGAGATATAGATAGCTGTTGGGTCTTGATAAGGTCAGGAAAGAAGTGCTGTTCAATTGCTATCTGCAAAGAAGTAGTATAAATCATCCTGATAATATTAAACAAGCATGAAATCTAAAAATTCTACAGAGTTGAGGTTTTGCTTATGTTCTGTGTAGAGAACCAGAAAGAACACTACATGGGGAGTCAAGATGCCTGGATGTCATTCAAGCCAACAAACAATACAGGTACTGATGATGTGTCTGGTAGTGACCCTGCCTGTGACGTGGGGTCAGTCAATTTACTACTTAGGGCTTCAGTTTCCTAGTCTGTAAATTGGGCATAAATCCTGCCCTGCTGACTTTAAATCATAGTTTTTATTATGACATAGACAATCAAGGGTGAAGAATGAACTACTAGACATTACAAGTCTTCTGGTTATTATCATTGTATGTAAATATAACAATTTCACCTGTCCTACATGTAGATAACTTTGGCCCCCATAATTACAATAGTAAGGGCACTAACTCTTTTTTTTTTAATCCAAGATTTTAATCACACCATGTCCCAAGCAAGCAACTATTGGTGTGACTATTGTAAGACACCCTCACCTCTACTTATACTCTGGTCCTTGGAGGATGTATGGAGCATTTAGTATGGCATAGCTAAAGAGAAAAGACAATAAAGTTGGATTTATTATGATCTGCCTTCTGTCAATCTCTTTAGAAAGCATAGTGCCTGGGTCATAGCACTCATCGCATGTGTAATAACTTGTTTAACATCTGTCTTCACCACGAGCCTAGAAGATGCATGAATTTTTCATCCATTCAAATACAGTGCTTTCATGTGGCAGACACAAAACACACAAAACAAATATTTGTTTAATGACTGAATAAGAGGCTAACTCAGATTCTATGTTCTTAAGAGCAAAGTATCAAATATTTATCTAGGACTTATATGCCAGGTACTTTCTAAGTGCTTTAACATACATTAACTCATTAATTCTCACAACTACACGAAGTAAGTGCCTGTATGCCTACTTTACGGGTGAAGAAATGAGGACACGAAAAGATTAAATAACTTTCTGAAGGTTATATAGCTGGTAAGGGGTAGAACTAGGAGACAACTCTGGAAGGTTGGCTCCAGAGTCTGTATCCTTTCATCACGACACTAATCCAGGGTGAATGTTTGTGTACACTGTGTAGGTGTCTCAAAGCTCCAGCTTCCTGACAGTTGGTCATCACTCAATTGACCTAGCCTCTTGACATCCCCTGTGCCTATGTATGACACTGTCAGATAAGAGAAGGAAAGTGGGAAAAGGACATTCAGAGAGGTTTCCGTGGCTTCTTAAAGACACTAAGACTGAAGACAATGCCCTTAGAAGAAAAATGGTTAGGCTGATGTAGAGGTTCATCCCAAACATCCCAAGCAGTCGTGATCACGTGAAGCCTGATCCCGGGCCTGCTGGTCCAGGAAAGAGAGCTAATGTGCGTGGAGCTCAAACTGAAGGCCCAAGAAATACTGAGGAGCAGGGCAGGTCCTGAGTAAGCACCTCTTTTCAAATCAATTGCTTTTTACCATCCTTCTCCCATTTTACTTCATTTCTCACATATTCTTACGTGAACCAAACTCCACAACTGTGGGCAAGATCAACTCCTGCTATCACCACACCCAATGAAGGAACCACTGAGGGTCAGTCACAAACTGCACAGGGACCCATGACTGCTCAGTTAACTAGATGGATGCTCAGAAGCCTGGGAGCTCAGCAGAACCTTGGAAGATCACCATAAAGAGATTCTACAAAAGGCAAATTCTGATGATGGGTTTAATAGGAAAGCACAATTTGTGTTGGCTATCAAGCACGGAATATATCAGCCTGGAAAGCCAATCCATCAATTGACATGTACATATTAAGTTCCACCGCTTCCTATAGATTAGGTCTCCAGGGTTCTAACTGGTGCATCAATGGGCAGCCATCCACGTTCATGCCCCTGAGAACCCGAACACTAGAGAGGGCATTCTAAACTTCCCAGGCCCACTTCCATCCCCTTCTGGAGGCAGCTGCATTTCTGTGCCTGGGTTCTGTGAGACACGCCTCTAATCCCTGAAACAAATTTCTCCCCCACCACCTCCAATCTCTTGTTTGTCTGCTTAAACTATTCCAAGTTAGCTTTTGTTACAGAAAAATCCTATTCAAAGTCATTGGGGACATATTTGGTTCTAGAATTCAGGATTTTCCAGAATTTAGAATGGTAATATCGTGCATACACTGGCCCCAGCAGGGCCAGGGACACCATCTTGGAATCAAACACATTAATATATCTTTGCAGCAAAACCTAAGAATGTTCATACTAAGTTAAACAAATAAAGAATATAAATAGCCTCATGCAAGAGGAAAACATTTGTGGTTTTCACACCTTTTCTGGACTCCAGAAGGGCTAATGATGGATTGTAGACCCATATTTATAACCTGAGGCCCAATACAGTGGGCTTGACAAACCTGGAATGTGGTCCCAGTGGAATGGAAGACAGGGCTCAGCATGTCCATCAGAAAGCCTACGGGCTCTTTCATCAGCCCTCTCCTCACTTCATTTCTCTTTTCCTAGCCCCCCCCAAAATTAATGTACTTCAAGTCTACTTTTTACCATCTGTTCGTCAATCAAACTACAGAGAGCTCAAAAGGTGGGACTAGAAAAGGCAGAGAATAAGTTAGGAAGACTGATGGGAAACTGACTCGTCCATTAGACAACATAGTGCCGATTCATCTCACAGAAGGAGGAGGGCGATCTGCTTCTCTATGGAAAGAAGAAATACAGTCCAATATTCACTCAGTGCTTACCATAGCAAAGGACTGTGCTAAGCCTTTAAATATAAGGTCTCAGTTCATCCTCTCGGCAAGTTTTAGGGGGTAGGTGCTATTATTATCCCCATTGGATCCATGAGGACTCAGAGACTCAGGAAGATTAAGAAACTTGCCAGTAAGTGGCAAGACTGGGATTCCCGTCTAGCCCATGCTGATAACAGAGCCCACACTCTTAATCTGTTCAACTTGGTGTAAAGAAAGTCATCTACACTGAGTGGTACTCAAACCCAATTTTCTCAGTGATGAGCATCACTTAGGAAGGAGAGAAGGGCCATATGTTTTGTTGGTGTTTTGTTTTCAGTTTTGCTTGGCATGAACAGGACAGGAATGCGTGTGTGGTGAGAGGTGGGGAGGAGTCTTGGGGGGCAATACAGATTTTTAAGCCCTTGTCAGTTGAGATACCACACATATTGGCAGAGCTCGTGCACAAAGAGGTCCAGGCAGGTGACCTGGCTGTTGTGAAGCGAATCTGTTGTTTGGGTGCATAATTCCACTCCTGCGAGGATTTGCGAAGCTGTCTTGAGAATGTCCATGCCATTGCCCATCACAGAGCTCTAGTTCATGTCTAGGCAGCAGCTGCCGCTTCTTCAAAAGAAGTCCAGGCTCAGCTGAATTCTGATCTCAGAATAATAGATGACACTCTTCCCCTCCCAACTCAGAATTCAAGGAGAAAATGAGCTGCTCCAGGTTCCCCAGGACTCTTTTTCCCAGCTTGCACTACTGCCTTGTCTGCAGCCTCCTGCTGCCTAGCCAGGGAGGCCTGGCTTCAATCAGAATAGTCTCCCCTCCCCCAGGAGTGCTGTGGAAGCAAGCTCTCAGCATTCATTACAAGCATAGAGAGGCGGATGGGATGGAATGGGCAAGGACACTTGATTTTTCTTGCAGGACCCCATGCTTGCAGAGGCAAGATGGAATTTGTAAGCACACACTGGATTATCCTACGTGCCAACTTCAGCAGAGGGCATCCAAGTTTGCCACAAGGAAAAGTAGAGTGAGTGCTACAAGCTCCCCTAAAAACAGACCCGGCCATTGCAGGGCAGGCAGTGCAGAAAGTCTCCAGGGCTTGACTTCTTGCCCATCTGCAGTAGAGTTCAGGGTCCCTTGATGCAGTCCTAAGACAGTGCTGCTTCCATTTTTCTCCCCACTAGATCCAGTGCTAAGCCTCCTTGGTACAATCCCCAGAGTCAATGTTTCACCAAAGGAGAGATTTCAGTAACTGACATGCCACCAGTGTGCAAGCATCCCAAAAGAGCTCTGGTTATCTCCTAGGGAAAAGGAAATGCCAGTGAGAATGAACCATTTCATCTGCTAGATTCCCATGTGGCTGATGTCAAACATTCCTTCAGTGCCCAGTTAGAAGAGAAATGTCTGCACAGACAGGCACAAACTTTTCAGAGCCAGCCGCCCCCCCCTGCCCAGTTACTCTAATGGTGCCTTAATGTCAGTCCAGGTGGTCATGCCGTTGCGATAAGTAGGTGTGTAAAAGCCACTACTAAAATCTCAGATTTCCTAAATAACTTGAGAGATGGATTTAATCCAAGTTTTTGGCTTGAGACCAGCCCCCACCTCAAGTTCAAATGCATAAGAGGAACGCACAGTACAATAAAAATTCTGTTCATATTTTTTGCCTTGACTTTGATCTAGTTGGAATCTGTATTTCAATATTGGGTGGGAAATGAATGCCGCTGGAATTTCGTCTACCTGTCCAAACTTATTACCCATCATGCCCTTCAGGAACCCTTACAGAGGCTGCCTTGTCCACTCTTCTGCTTCTTTGGTTCAGTTTTTGCTCCTCTTCCTCCTGGGTCAGGCTCTTCAACTAAGCCCACCTGGCCCCACCATGCCCATTAAGTTGGTTATTACACCTGTGGGCCTGGCTGCCTAACCTCAGCCAGTCCAGCTTCTGGCTCCACCACCTGGTACCCAAACCCACCTCCATCTCCAGCTTGTCTAGGTTAATAGCTCCCAGGTCACAGTTTAGGCACAAGCCCTCTTCTAATAGCAGCCACTGCAAACAGAATGTTTGGTCTATACCATTATTAGAGGCAGCCCATGCATTCAGCAGCTATTTACTGAGGGGCTGTCCTGGAGTAGGCAACCAAAGCACCTGTGAAAGGGGACAGGGTGGTGAAAAACCCATGTCCTTGTGGTCAAGGAGCTCATGATGCAGGAGATCTGTGCTTCATACACTTTGATGTGCATATGAGCCACATGGGGATATTGTTAAAATGAAGACTCTATTCCAGCAGTCTGATCTCAGGTGGGCCCTGAGATTCTGCATTTTTAACAATTTCCCATGTGATCCCAATGCAAATCATACTTGGAGGACGAGGTGGTAGGAAAGTGGATGAGCAGGTAGAGGAGCTGCCCATCTGGGTACTTCTAACTTGGTTAGTGATACTGCAGCTGAGACCCAGAGGATGAGTAAGAGTTGGCCAGAAAAAGTTGGGTTTGGTCTGTGTGGGGAAATGAGGGCTGCAGAGGCAAAAGGTAAAATAACGTAAAAATGTTGAATTTCCATTCACTGAAGCCCCAAAGCCTGAAGAGAAGGAAGTGTTTCAAGATAATTTATTGATGACTTACTGCCAGGGGAGATGGCAATCCATCAAAGGTGATGGCTTCAGGGCATATCTAAAATGGCTGGAGGGCATGTGCCAGGGCTCCTAGCTCTGTCAAAGATGCCTGTGCCCAAAGACACAGCACACTCAAGTGACCCATGTGACCTGGGACAATGGGCATCTCAGTGGCAACCAGAGTAGATAAGGACTGGCTGGGCTGGCTTTGGCACTAAGTCCCAGAAGCTTTGCCAAACTCTGAGGAAGGACATCACACCTCAACAATGTCTGAGGCTGGGTTTCCCACCACCTGGTGGAATGGGAACTGAACTCAGATATAAGCTAAATTAAGGAAAATAAACATGACATTCCATTCACACTCAATTCATACTGAATTGTGTTCTTAGTTCATATACACTTCAGGAGCTTAAGGTATTCAAAATGTTTAATCTGTGGACGACAAGCATAAGGAGACATCCAGCTTTAGGTCTACACGACGGATGCCAGGGCACAAAGGGAAAGGTCCAGAGCAACACTTTGAGTGCTTCTCACCAACCCTAGGAACACCCTGTTACACTCACTCCAACTAACAGGTCTTGGTTGAGTTCTCGACTTCAGAACAATGTTATAAGATGAACCACTTGGAAAGCCCACTCAGATACAGCAGTCAACACATCAACGAACTGCCTAGCCCCACGATGAAAGGTGTGATCTTTGGAAATACTTCCACGGGAGGAGATGGTATATGCAGAATGAGTGATAGTGTCTCACAGCAGACATCGGCTGAAACCTGATTTCTGAAGTTAAAGGAAAGGAGAAGAAGGGGAGACTCTCCTAAAAATATTTTAATCCCACTCAGAGCAATTTCTCAGAGAATGGGGAGCAGTTAAGAGCAAAATATATCTTAAAACCATTAAAATAAACAGAGAAAATACTCTTGGAAGATAGAATATGATTTGTTTTCTTAGTTTGCTGTGGTAATTTGTTAGTGGCTAGAAGAGGAAGCTGGGCTGGGCACTGGAGAGTTAGGAATCTGGGAAAAGGAGTACATGGAGAGATCCTGTGGCTGAGGCATGGATGAGAAGCTTGAGGCAGGAAGGTTACCCAGTTTCAAGGTTACCATTCAAGAAATAAGCACCATCGTCAGATAAAAGCATGGATGACATCTCTAATGTCTGCTGTGAAACCAAATATCAGGGAGGAGCAATGGTGTTGAGGGTTAGAAGACCTAAGATAGTGTCCGAGGCAGCAAGATCAGTGCTTAGAGCTCAGGGGTACATGCAACAAAGCTCTTTGGAGCCCCTCTGCTGCAACAGAGTTCCCTGATGGGCCCCGAGGGCATCAATTGCCTTGTAGGTGCTTCCCAGAGTCATACCTTGAACGACCTTGCCTGATCAATCTTTCTGGATTTAAGGAGACATCGCTGCTCCCAGTTACTCGCACCATCCATATCTTCGGCCAGGCACACCTTCTCAGGGTAAATGGGAAAGCCTGGAGGAATTGTTGAGAGCACGAGGGGCTGGCATCTGAGCCCCAAGCCTCTTCGTTTCTCTCTTGGTCTGTGACTCTAACAACAAGAAGGAAACTAGGCTCCCAAGGGAAATCATAAGTGACAAATATTTCTGGAGCAATGGTTTTCAAACTGTGTTCTCTGAAGCTTTAGGGTTCCACTTCACGAGTGAGGGAAACTCTTCGCCTTAGAGGAGTCGGGGCAGGACTCAGCCTTTTACCCACCACTGCAGCCGGTGCAGACCCAATTTGACTCATCTTATTTGAGGGTCTATGCCTTTGTTTGTTTGTTTGAAGAATATAAAAAGGTGTGAAACCAGTAAAATGCTGGGTCTGTATCAATAACATCACACCCTATTTTTTACAGTTAAAACCACCGAAGTTTAAAGCCAAGATAAAAGTGAGGTGTGTCCAGGTGGAATTCAAAGGAGATGGAAAATTCCTAAAAGAGGTCATTATGAAACACAAAAACTCATTGGGCCAATTATTTTGCCTATTAAGTGAGGGTTTTTGTAGTAGTTGTTTTTAAGTATTTTCTGTGAAAGGAGGCATAACAAGTCCTGGTTCTTACCACCATAACGTTAACCTTCTGAACCCTCCCCTTCAGAACATTACCCACATGGATTCTGTCCTGCAGTGTGGTAAGCTGCCATCCTGCCTGCCAGAAAAAAAAAAAATTCCCAGTCAAGGATTGGATTTCACCTGAGACTCTTAAACCCCAAGAACTTGGCCACTGCTAATTTAGCCATTCCTGAAACAGGTTTCTCCACTTGTAAATGACTGGGACTTTGTGCATAGTTAGAAAAACCTTTCGGAATTGGGAGAAAAGTCAACTTTTTTCTTAAAGAGAGAAATTTTCATTTTTTAAAATAATTTCCAGTCTTGAAAGGACATTCTCTATATTCCCAAAGGAGGAGATGATGGATGACCCTACAATTAAAAAATAAACAAACAAATCCTATGAATCACATCCAAAGAATCAAAAGTTAACCAAACAACAGTATTTTCCTCACTCAACTAGAGATGTGTGGTTTTATTTTAGCAGTTAAATCTAACTCCTCATGTCCTCAGCGATCTAAGGGACCTCATAACCACATTTGAAAGGAGAGCCGGGAAAGAAAATGGAGACAGAGCAGAGGAGAGATCAATCTTCTTGGTTGTTCCTTCCCCAATCTTCACAGAATTCAGAGGGCATCCAAATTCATAAAGAGGAGAGCCTCAAGCACTTTCTAGAAAGACAAGACTTCCCTTGGGAAGGAAAGCTTGACCTCAGGGGGCAACAGGAGCTACCCACCATGGAGCAAACCTGAGGACTCTCGATGTGAATCTCCCCTGAAAACCAAAGGACAGCGCAGATGACTGACAGCCACCTGACTCCCACCTCGTCCTCTTTCAGGTCCCTTTCTACTCAGCTTTGAAAGCTGTGGGGTTGGGGTGATTGGGGAGGTGTGAAGCTGGGAATGTAGTCATTCTGAACTGCAAAACTCTTGAGGCAGCCCCAGAGGAAGAAGAAAAAGAACATTCTTTTCCAAATGACACCAACCGGCCTTAAGTCAATTTATTTGTTCGGAAAAGGTCAGTAAAGTCATGCTTTTCCCATTAAAAACTGTACACAACTGATCAACACGAGGGATAAACACAACCCCATCTACCAAGAGACCCAAAACATGCTAAGAATTCCCCCAAACTCTCTAGGGTACCAGGCTGATACATCACACACACAATTGACGAGCTGAGTTTTTGGGCATCACAGTGCAGGGCAGTTTAGAGCCAAGCTAAATAAACTTTGTAGGGCTGGAATAAATGAGCACCAGCCTGGAAAAAAAAGGTAACATTAGAAACAGTCCAACATCCATTAGGTAATGTGCTTCACAAAAGCAAAAGACATCAGGCAATCAGCTCATATTTTCAGAAAAATAATGTAGAGACTTGCACAGCTAAGAGAGAAATTGATTAAAGGGAGGAAGGTAGCCTATTATTAAAATAGTCGTAGAAAAGAGCAGTGGATCCAAGGTTTTACTCCCAGTCATTTCCATAAAACTTTTTTTTTTTTTGGTGAGGAAGACTGGCCCTGAGCTAACATCTGTTGCCAATCTTCCTCTTTTTGCTTGAGGAAGATTGTTGCTGAGCTAACATGCCAATCTTCCTGTGTTTTGTATGTGGGGCACCACCACAGCATGGCTTGGTGAGCAGTGTGTACGTGTGTGACCCAGAAGGAAACAGGCAAACCCTAAATCAGACTTGCTTATTTTCAACCAGGCATCTCCCAAATTTTAAATCAGAATTCGCTCCAGTCCCTACCGCCCCTATTTTCTAGCTCCAAACGCATCTTTCACCCTGTCTGTCCCGTGCTATAACTATTACCTTCAGCCATCCTGAGCAGCAAGATGATTCTAAACTGAGAAGCAGCCGTGAGTCAAGCCACACACAGGTGAAATCATTGAGAGATGTTCAGTGGAAATGAGGGTGCAGACCTCATTTACTATCACAGAAATCAGACATGCAAAAACGTCTTGGAAATAAACCAATCTCATGCCCTCTGCCTTAAAAAAAAGTATTTCTCTCACTTCTTCATACAGCCAAGGAAGTCAAAAATGAGCCTGCAAAGCCCCATCTCCACCCTTCCAGTTAATCAAGTCTGAAAAAATTCCTGGAAGCGGAACAACGAAGGGAGGCTGCTCTTTGAACTGTCAAGGCCTTTAGAACTCTTGTGATTTACAGATGAGAGGGAGGCCTTTCTGTGCATGTTGAAGGTGCACGGGATTCTTAATTTATGGTTTAGGAGTTGCAGGCTATACCCGTAAACCAGCAAAGCTACTGAATCACTGCCAAGGATGACCTCTAACGGAGCCTGCAGAGGTCAAGCAGCTACTCCTCTGCAGTCAACGAGCTTTTGGCTTACCCAAGGTGCTTTTGGTTGAACTAAAGAGAAAACCACGTTAGTGACCATAAGCTAATGTTGGCAGTTGGGTGGAAGGAACAAGAGCAGGAAATGCAGTCCAGCGTCACGAGGGAATGGAAATGGAACATTCACCCTCTCTGAGGATACACGGTATCTTCGTGTCTTCTCGCTCCTCCCTCCACAGACTGATGCTCTCTGCTTTGGAACTAGGAATCAGAGATGCTGGTTGGGCTCTGTTAGGTACTGGTGGAGCTCAGAACGTCTTTGGGACGACAAAGCTGCCTCCCCTGGACTGTCCCTGTCCCTCTCGCTATGTTCTTTTCTGTGTTCATCTTACTTAACCTGCCAACACTCTACTCTTCACAGTACTCTCTTCTCTCTGCTCCTGTAACATCACTCGCTCCTGGTTTTCCTCCTGACTCTGACTTCTTCTCAAACTCCTTTACAGACATAACCCCTACTCTGCCCCAATAAACATGGTGTCACTCAGGGCTTTGTCCTAGGCCTTTGCTCTTTATAACTTAAACTCCCTCCCTAAATGATCTCAGCCACACTCAAGGCTTCAATGTCCTTTATACGGTCCAGCCAAGACCTCTTTGCTGAGTCCCAGATCTGTAGATCCACCTGCCTGGTCCATGTTCCTACTTGGATGACTCAGAGGCACCTCAAAATCAATGCATCCAAACTTCCAGCCCCCAAAAACTCCTCCACCAAGATTCTCAACCTCAGTGGATGGCTCTACTTAGTTGCTCAAGCTGGAAACCTGAGAGTCAGCTCTCCTCCCCCTGCTCCCAGTCTACCCCCACCTATTCCATCACCCGTTTTCCCTCTAACCCTCTCAAATCCACCTAATTCTCTCACACTTGAGTTTAAGTGCTCACCATTTCTTATCTGGACCGCTGCAATGGCTCCTCGCCAGTCTCTCTGCATCCATCCTTGCCCCTCCCCAATCTGCGGCTAGAGCAACCCTTTTAACATTCGAGTCTTAGCACGTCACTCGTCTCCCTTCAGAGGCTTCCTGTGACGGTCGAATAAAGTCCAGAGTTCTTCTCTGGACCTCCTCGTTCTCTGGCATGGTCTCCAAGGCCCTGCCAGCTTTGCAAACTCATCAGGTGTCGCTCTTGCCTCACCCACGCGCACTCACACCTGTCTTCTGTCAGTCCCTCAGAGATGCCGCACTTGTCTCACCTCCGAGCATTTGCACACGTTGCTCTGTCCTTCTGCCTGGACCACCTTCCTACTCCACTCTTTCCACCTTGCTGAATCCCATCAGCCTGCCGGTCTCACCTTAAATACCACTTTTGAGGTCGCCCTGTTAGAGACTCACTGTGTATGCTTGGGAGTATCCACGTATGTTTGTATTTTGTATATCTGGCACACTGCAGTTTCCTCTGCTAGACTTTTACACTTGTAATGATTTATTCCACTTGTTCATCCCTCAGCTGACACAGGGCAACCACCTGTGTCAAGGACTGCTCTAGGCCCGGGGGTTGCAGCGCCGGATGGGAGAGATCCCTGCACTCAGGGAGCTTCCATCCTTTGTAAGGTCTCACTCCACGATTGATGAGAAGTTCCGTGAGGAGAAGCTCACACTTGTTTTGCTGACCGTGGTATTCTAGTGCTTAGTGCACTGTTTGGCACGTGTGCAATATTCAGTAAATATTTGCTGACCATCTGATTGCCTCCTGAAGTTACTGCTGTACCAGGCAGATAGGAAGTAAATACGTGTTATGGGCAATCACGTCCGCAGAAAAAGGTAATATTTCAGATTGATTATAATTTTCATTTTTTATCTGATTTTTATTAAGGAATTATTGGTTCTCTTATCCCTGTTAACTAATATAAATGAATAAGACAAACAATTTCAAAGTGAAAATAGTATTAAGGAAATTGGAAAGAATGGTCTAATAGAGATAAACAGAAGGGATCTATGTCACATTAGATCGAATGGACAGAAAAGTCCTCTCCAAGGTGGGGAACTTTGAACTGAGACCTGAATAACAAGAAGGAGCCAGCTATGCAGAAGTCCAGGGTGGAGGGTTTCAGACATAAGGAACAGAACATGCAGAGGCTTGGAAGTAGGAGTGGGAGGGAGAACCAGTGGGGGCGGATGCTTGTTGAGAAGCACAAAGAAGGTTTGGAGGGCTAGAGTCAGTGGGAGGGGAAACGGTGCAAGAGGAGACGGGAGAAGCAGCCACAGGCATCCTCACGAAGGGTGCAGCTGGCCAAAGAAGGATTCAGGATTTTTTCCTGGTCACATTGGGAGGACACTGGGTTTTTTAGGCAGAGAATGAACATGATCTGATTTATGATTTTTAAGAAAATGACTATCCGCTATGTGAAGGATGGGCTAAAGAGCTGAGCCCTTCTTGGCGTTAAGACCTCTTAGAATATCAAAGACCACTATAGAAAAAATTAAATTGTCTTCATGTTCAAATATCTGACTTCATTTGGGGCTACTACTTAATTATAAAGGCATTTGTTGACTTTAGTCCTTTTTGGTGAGTTTGAAGTCCTCACTGACAGCAATTGGACAAGTTTCTCATTTTATCAGACATGAGCCAGTTAAGGGGCCATGGCTCTGATACCAGATTTGTTTATTTATTTATACGAGATCTATTTATTTACTGATCATTGATGAATATGACCTGTTTGATGGACATTTAAAAAAAATGGCAGTCATTTCTGATGAACATCTCCCTTCAACCACTACAAAGTGCAAAACCTTGTCACCACAGCCCTTCCCTTTGAAATTCTCTGATGCATCTTAGACTTGTCAAACTCATTATTTATGAGCAGTGAGCTATGCAGTAGAAGTGAGAGTCATCCTTTGGGACACAGTGGGCTGCCTGATATCTGAAACTGCTTATCTCCAAGGAAAAAAGAAGACTTCAGCTTTTTATCATGTCATTTAAAAACATATTTTTTACTCTGGAGCCGCCTTCTTAAAGCATGGCGTAACGACTTTGCTAAATCCGACTGAAAACAAAAACACATCTAGAAGTTACGGAAGAACAGAAGCCACACTGCTATTTCTTAAATTAAGGAGATGGCCTGCTGGACTCGATGAATGGGGCCTCTCATGGGCGCTCCCATGCAATATGCCAGATGTAGTCCTCCTTTTCTTGTTTAGTTGCAACACCATTACGACACTGTGATGGAAGCCAGATTACCTTTTAGAAGCCACATTCGTAGACAGCAGTAGCAGTAACTGGATAAAAGTCAAGTGCACTGAGAATTCTTTTAAGGAAGGGGCTGCACCATGCTCTTAGTCACTCAGCCTTCTACCACCGCTTCAGCGTGGGCAAAGGAGCAGAGCACTGACCTTAGACAAAGCCTGAGCAGTAAGTTCAGCGTGCTAGCAGCTAGAAGGGAACTTGATGTAGAGCCCTGTTCCCGCCCGAGTCTGGGAGCCCTCACTGGCTCCCTGTGAAAGCGCTGTGCTCAGCCGGAGGTTGGCTGGCCCCAGAACTGCTGCGGCTAATTGATGGTAGGTGGCCCTCTTCAGTGGCAGGGGGTTTAGGATCCCTGATAGACCCATAAGGCTGAAGCAGGTGCTTGGGGCAAACTCAGTAGGAGGCAACACAGGGAGACCTGGCAGATGGCAGAGTGCTAGAACAAGAGGACAAGGGACTGGCAGAGGGACCAGGGTCTGGCCATGGTCAGCATGGAAGGGGCTGGCATCAAGTAGTGGGGACCCTGTCATTGGTCTGACACCAGGAGTATAACTCCAATATGGCACAACTGGGCAGATAAGGTGGGACACCAGTCTTAAGTGACTAGGGTACTAGATAGAGCCCTAGTCAAGAATTCATTTCCTGGTCTTGGAATTTGGAGTATGGAGTTGGCCAAATAAAAAATACTAGGAGAGTCCATCTTCCACTAAAACCTGGGGAGAAGGTCAGAGCCTCTGGTGGGCCTGAACCTACAGACAGGGTTAAAATGCTCCAACTGTGGGAACAGAGGGCTCTCAGGAGTGTGGAGGAGCCCCCAAACGGCAGGCACAAGGACCAGGCAGACTAGTCTTTGTATCCCACGGCCTGAGACAGTACTTGGAATATGCAGGTGCTCAAAAAATAGTTGCTGAATTAATAGCCCTGAACTTAGTTCTGAAACCTACCTTTTCAAGAAGCCTATCCTTAAGGATCTATTTTTTCGGTAATTTAAGAAGTTCACTTTGATAACACTCCCTTTTCAAATCATCTTGGAAAAAGCTATACACTATTTTATCTGAAAAACTTGAGACCCACTTTCGGTCGTATTTATCATGAGCCAATCAAGTGCCCCACAGCCCTTCCTCCAAGGCCAGCTGCTGGATGGCACTGTGGGGAGCCAGGGAGCCGCAGGGGGTGAAATGTACACCTGTGGCACCTGAAATAACATCGAGCCCAGTCAGCCCCATGAGTCATCAGAGACTGATAAGAGTAGCCAGACTCCACAGCTATTTTAAGAGTCAACATGTTTTAGGGCTAAAAAATTTTACGGGCCCCAAAGTGTCAACTGTCTGAAGGGTGACTGAGAAACCACGGTTGAAACGTCCAGAAACCTGTCTCTGACGCTGCCTGTCGAGGGGCGTAGGGCCTCCAGGTCTTCATTTCTGGGAGCCTCAATCATTTGTTGGTATGTACAGCTTATGGGAGAAAAACACAGCAATTACTTTGCAGTAATACAGTATCAACAATATTATTAGTAATCATGTTAGCTGGTATTTATTGAACATTTTCTACATGCCAAGCCTGGTGTATTATCTTATTAAGACTTCACAGCAACCTTATGACCTAGGTCTCGTGGTGTTACAGGAGTGGAAATAGAGTTAACAGACCAGGGAGTAAGAAGGGAAGGCAGACAGAGTCACAGGGTCTGAACATGCTGGACTGAAAGAGAAAAGTTGAAGACTCTGAATTATATTGGTCTGCTCATTTGTTCAATGTCAAATCACAGGGCACTAAATGTAGCAAGTTGATATACCCTCATATTCTTTTGTTTATCTTTTTCTTCCTTTTATTCCTACCCAGTGAGATTTTTATCTTTAAAAGACACACACAATACATACACACATGCACACATGTGCACACATGCACACACATACAATCAATTCTCACCACATACATGAAAATTATTGAACCACGTATTTTACCTTATTAATAGAGGTCTGTCCCACTGGCATCAGTCTTCCTAGTTTCAGCAGACCATGAGTCAAAACCCAAGTATTCAAGACACAATGAGAAAGTAACAAAGCCATGACATGAAATATCCTTTTTCATCCAGGCAGGATTTCTTCTGCAAAGGCCACATGCTTTGGTGTCATAGGAAAGCCAAACTTTTTGCTTCTTCAAATTATCCTTTCATTTTTTGCCTCTCTCACTGAATCTTTGAATACATTTATGTCCGTGTGTTTATGCAAGGCATCATGCATGTTTCTAGAACGCACATATCACAGAGGTCCCTGATGTAGTGAAAAAACACAGTGGAGTCAGAAAGACCTGTTACAGCCCTTTACAAGCCGTGTGACTCATGCCTCTCTCAGATGCAGTTTCGTCATTTGGAAAAGAAGCAAAAAACACCTTTCTAAAAAGGTTGTGAAAAGTAAGTGAGTTTTGTAAAGCACTTAACCTATTGCTGGACACTCAATAAATGGTAGATATCACTTTTACATCATCTGCATAAAATCACAGCTAGATATGATACAACCCACTTAGAAAGGCGGGTGTGAGATGTGTCTCCGACACTTGCAGTAAAAACACATTTATTTGGCATAAGATGTTTTGGCATAAGAAGTTTTTGAATGGTCTGCCATTCAAAAATTCAAAATTGAATGGCAGACCGTTCAAAAGCTAGTCTGTCCACAGAGGTTTACCCATCTCTGCCCATTTGCAGGCTGAAGTAATGTGGCCCTGTCCATCCAAAGTTGACTGATGGTCTTCTCTATCAGTGTGGCTTGTTGGGGCTCAGTTAACGCTGAATTCAATTATCTATGCTGATAGAAAAAGCAGGATCCAAAAAAGCAAATACTTTCTAAATCATTCATTCAATTTCCTTTCCATAATAGCTACCTTACAATATTACTTAGGTCTTGGCTAATGTTGACATCCTATGAGAATATGTATCAGTTGATGGAGAGAAGAAACTCATAACTCATAACCTCACGACTCAGAGAGAAAGCTATCCTGAACTTGAACGCTGATGCATAAAATTTGCAAGGCAAATAATTGATGGTGGTCTATTCCACGACAATAATTGTATCACAGTGATTCTATTCAAATTTTACAATACTTCCTGCATGCACATCAAGTCCCACCAGTTAAGTGTCTAGTCTGAACTAGCTCATTAGCTTGGCGTGAACGTAGTGCTAAGGAAATCAGAGGGTGCTCTATTTCAGAGACTAATCAGCATCTTACACTTGGTGGTCCTACAAAAGTCTGTGACGGGGAGGCAGCATGACAATGAACACCGAGGTGAAGAGCCATCAGTAAATACCACAAAGCATGTGTCCTACTGATCAATGGGGCCCTGAGAACAGTGTTGTCTAACTGGTTTATACTACCACGATGTCACCAGTGTCACCATTTATCACAAGGGATGCTGTGAAACCCTCAATGCAATTTTTTTCTTTTTTAAGATTTTAAGATTTTATTTTTCCTTTTTCTCCCAAAGCCCCCTGGTACATAGTTGTCTATTTTTAGTTGTGGGTCCTTCTAGTTGTGGCATGTGGGACACCCCCTCAACATGGCCTGACGAGCGGTGCCATGTCCACGCCCAGGTGTTGAACTGGCGAAACCCTGGGCCGCTGAAGTGGAGCACGTGAACTTAACCACTCGGCCACAGGCCAGCCCCTCAATGCAATCTTAATTTGTGTTCATTCAATCAAAATCGTCAAGCGCCTATTAGGTGCAAAGAAACCAGCGTCCTTATTGCGTTGTCTACAGCAGTGGTTCTCAATGTACGGCAGGGATTCCCGGGGGTCCTTTTAGGGGTACACAAAGTCCTCCCCTTTCCAACTGTGTATCTGCGTGAACCCAGAATCGAACTTAAAACAACGTATCACAATAGACTGAAATGCAGAAGCAGATAAGAGAGTCCCGTTGTACTGTATAAAACCAGACATTAAAGAGGTTTGCAAAAAGTAAAACTATGCCACTCTTCTTACTCCATTTTTTCTGGTTTGGGAAATACAGTTATTTTTCATTAAAAAATGTTATTTATATTAATATATGATGGGTTTATTATTTTTTTTCAATGAATTCATAAATAAATATTTCAAAACTTTCCTAGTTTTAATTTCTATTATGGTCACTATTGATAGATATAACCCATGTAAACAACAGCAACAAATCTTTGGGATTTTCAATAATTTTTAAGAGTATGAAGGAGTTCTAAGACCAAAAATATTGAGAATTGTTCTAGATCTATCTCATTTAAATCTTACCACATGCTAATCCCCTTTCCCAACTTTGCCTTCCTGGAACTTATCACTAGCTAAAATTGGATCACACATTTATTTGCTACTTATTTGTTTTCTCCAAATGCCAGTCATTTGCCTACTGGCTCTCAGATCCATTCTCTACATACATTTCCCAGGCTCCTCTATGAAGGACAATGGGAGGCACTGACAGGGGACTGGAGGAGGAGAGCAGATGCCCAGGTATCTCTCCCTGCTGTCTGCCTTTGGACTCAGCCATACGCATCTTCTCTTTGGTTCCAGCACCTGCAGAACGGGCCTTTCTTCTCTGCTCCCAGCTCCTGCTGAGCAGCCCTGGCTCCAAGGCACTAGCAACACCCTCTCCTCCTTTTCTCAAATCCCACGGTGCAGTGGCTTACAGCTCTTTTATTATCTGGTTCCTTCACCATCCCAGTCTAACTTCTCAGCTCTCCTCACACTTTGGGAGAAGAAATTTATCTCAGTTTACTCCTTTGAAAATAAGAATAATAATAATGGTCAACCAGGGCTGCTGTGAGGATTAGAAAAAATATATATAAAGGACCCAGCACACTGCTTGGCACAGAATAGGTAATAGATGTTAGTTAATATTATTATTCCTGTATTTTAAACTTTGGAATTACTACCTTTCATAGAAAATGGAATCTGCTGCTTTCAGCTGGTAGTTAACTTTGGATTATGAACTGATATTCTAATGGATGTGAAAAAAATTTTTTTCCAAGATAACTACCGTAATTACGACATGATCGATAGCTTTTCTCAGCTTTTACTTCAGTTGGAAAAGAAATGTGCAGAGAATACTGCCGGAGAAATTCTGCTATGTCATCACGCATTGCAAACTGCGATAAATCATAGGTCTTCCCTTTTTCTATTACTGTGAAAAGGAAATAAAGCTCAAATTTATTCAGCACTTAACTCTCTTCTGGGAACTCACTAAGAGCTTTACATGCAAGATGACACAATTCTCATAACCTTACAAAGCGAATATTATTACCTCCAGTTTACAGATGAGGAGATGGGCACAGAGAGGGTCAGGGCTTGCCAAGGTCACACAGCCCATAAGGAGAGGAACAAATTTGAACCTGGACTGATGATGAGCCCTGACCTCTACACTATTTTTAGAAAACAGAAATAAAGCCATCAAAACCTATCCCATGTGTTTTGACAGTTACTGCCCACAAATAGTTTCCTGGGGGCCTTGGTACAAACCATTAAGATATTTGTTCACATTTTGCTTCAAAGACATTGAAAGACAGATGTTCTCAGCTTCGGGCTTGTTGTTTTTCTCACTTTGGGAGGATGAAATAGGAACGGTTTATCTGAGGGCCATAACAGGTACATTCCCAATATCCAACAACTTTCTTCCCTCTGCTCCTGGTGGCCATGGTAGGATTCCCACGCTAGGCCATGCAACCGAAGTGATGTAAAAGGAAGTCATCCACAAGTAATTCCTGGTGGTCCCCAGATGCTGAGGTCCCACTGCGCCAGCACACCACGCATTAGGGCTCCCTCACTTCTGCCTGCCATTGTTGGCAGACTCCTGGAGGCCATGACACAGGGGTGGAAAACAAAACCAACATCCCCTAGGTCATCACTGCTCTCCCACACTGGGATCCTGGGCTGGACAACACAGAAACACCGAAAACCTATTGCTTCTTTTGAAGAACTGATTTTTTCTTTTCCTGAGAGAGAACTAACAACTCCAGTTGGTCTTTCCAGGAAGACAAACATTTCAACTTCCAAAGACATGCAGCAAGGATCAATTAGACACATCACTAAGGATGTGCTTGCATAATAAAAGGATTTTTTTGCCAAGCTTTCTTTCAATATGGAACTCTCTTTGAGAAATGAAAATATTAGCCAAGGGACAGAAAATTCAACTGCCTCACGATTTGCAGGAATACATCTGTTCTGTGATATGAACTACACGGCATCAGTCAATCCCTTTACACTTGCATAGTAGGACTTAGTTCATCAGGTGTCTACTTACTGCACTGTTATGCTGGGTGCTGTGGCCTGTAACAGAAACAAGAAGGTGGAATTGGCCCTGTGCAGGCTATGCATGTGCTACGCATGCAAAAAATCGGCTGAAGTTCTACTGTGGACCCATTCCAGGTTCTGGCTGTCAAGGCCAAGTGAAGTTCGTCTCATCCCATAAATGTTTACCTTTTCTTCCGCTGGTTCCACAAGATACGGCAAAAGACAAAGGGCACATGGATGATCAGCTCCACAGCCAATTGCTTGATATACTTAAGGATTTTTATCCTAGGTTCTTTCCTTTCTCACTTCATTTCACCTCACACGTCTATATCATCACGCTGATACTGTGTGGCATGGAGGGAACCGACATTGAAAGCAATCGTACTCTATGTCCCAGCATTGGGCCAAGTGCTTCCAACGTGGCATGTTATTTAACACTCTCAACAAGCCGATGGAGTGAAAACTTCTACATGCATGTTATAGATGAGGAAACAGGCTTAGAGAGGTGGAACATTTGCCAGCAAAAGTCGATAACTGGGGTTCAAGCTCAGATCTGACTCGTGCCTCTGTTCCTTTTTACCACCTCCTCAAACTGGCTCATCTTCCCAGAGCATCCATTTTACCAGAGACTTAAGGGAAAAACATGATTATGTGAAGGAAAACATGGATAGAATTATCATTTAGGATGGGCTTTTAAGATAAAATACCAGAAAGGTTGTGTATGCAGGGGCCTCACAGACGACACGTGTCCCAGGACCTACAAAGGTATTTTAAAAGAAAAGCTTGTGAGTCACTCTCCATACATGGAGGTCCAGGGCAGGCTAATAAGTTGGCCTCCCTTCAAAAATGACATTATTTAAGCATCTATACCCCCTCTCTCTAAAGGACAGGCAGGGTACTGGAGGGGAGGGCAGACAGAGAAGACCTCTGGTGTCAGGGCCCTGCTGATACGTCCTGCTCAGATAAAGAAAAACCTGTGCTCTCTTTAGAAGCCAAGGTGGGACCTCAGTGACAACACAGCATGCTCTTGGGGATCTCATCCTTACTTCAAGTGGTTTCTATAACTGTGCTTTCCAACTCCATACTCTGTTCTGGGCAAAAGTTCTGGTTAAGTCATTTTTCTCCATCCCGCTGCTTTTCCAGATACATATCCACATCCTTTAAAGCTTGGCACTGAGCTGGCCTGCCTCTCCATGCAGCAATGACCTTCACCATGCAGGCTTCGCTGGCCAAGGAAGGACACTATGTCTGCATCCACTAAAAGAAGAAAAGCAACAGTTGCCCCCTACTCAACATGGCCTTTGTTTTTCATCTGTTTTCCACGGAATATCATATATCTCCTTTCCCTTCCCAGCTGATGCTGAGATGTAACAAGTTGTCACCTGAGATATGGCCCATTAAAATTACATAGCACAGGTAATGGAGAATGAGTGCAGGTGGGGCAGGAGGTAATTAGCCTGTCCTTGCAGGGCAGACGCTAGGCCCTCTGGGCCTCCTGTCTCCACTCCTTCCTCTCTGCTCTTTAGCACACAGGAGGCCCTCCTCATTCTTCATAGGTGTCTCTTGGGATTTGCTGACTGAGGGTGGTTATTTAACACTGTCCTCATTAACTCAGCCACCAAGTCACCGGAGTATTGGGTTAACAAGGTGGGGGTGGGGAATGTGACAGTGCACAATAGACCATCACTTCTCTAGCAGCCAGTGGGGGTGGGGAAGAGTGGATTCAACTGTCTCTGCCTGTTTTCCATGGAGGGACAACTCAACAAACTTGGGTAACATCAGAATCTAGAGGAGGCAAGTTCTTAAAAGGAGCAGAATCTTGGGGTTCCCATCAGTAAGGACCCAGTATAATCTGCATCAGATACAGGGCCCTGTCTGTTTTCACATCCCTCTCCATGACTGCTGGGTTTGTCTTAGAATACTTCCTAGAAAGGATTTAACATTTGAAGCAACAGGCAGGGGTAAATCAAGGGTGACGTTGATTCTGGGATAAGAACATCACGGACACGAGATGTTGGAGTAGTTGAGAAGTGGGCTGCAGCGTTGGGCCATCTTGGATCTGAATACTAGCTCTGCCTATGTGACCCCGGGCAGGATACTTAATCCTTTTCATCTGTGAAATGGTTGCCTTGCAGGGTTGTTTTACCTGCCTTATGGGGTTGTTTTACAGATTAAACAACATAACGCAGCTAAAGTGTTCAGGGTAGTCCGTGTTCAGAAAATGGCAGCTTTGTTATTATGCTCTCCTGACTAGTAAAGTTTTAGGGAACTAAATAGTTTATTAGATCCCAAAGGCAAATCATGTTTCCAGAGCCTTGGAAAAACTTGCCAAGTTCTTCCAAGCACTCCATTCCTGGCACGGAGAACACTTTTCCCATCCTCTCCAGAGATCACATCCAAGTAACCTCGCCCAACACTGATGTTACTGAGAGGCTTGTCACTAAAGATGCGACTAGCAGTCTATCTCCCCACTTCTCCAGCTAACCTGCACCCACCCTCTGCTGAGGTTAGCTGGTTTGACACTGGACATGGGCAGGTTTACTACTCAGCCTTCTGAAAAGCAAGAGAGAAGACCCATCCTAGTGGCTTTCTCTCTAAAGAGCTGGGTGCTTCTTCCTGAAACCAGGAGCTGGTCCAGCTCCTAAAGAAACATTGACATTTCCCAAAGTCTTTGAGAGATGACAACCTGAAGTATTTATGACCCCTGTCACAGAGCAACTCAGCAATGAAGACTGCTAGTTTTTACAAATCTGGTTGTCTTTCACAATGCATTTTATTTTTGTGGTCTCCATGAGTTTTGGTTGATAGTTATGCAGAAATATACGCAGGGAGAGAGACAATGAACACACATTTATTTTTAAGCACCTCTTAGGAGTGCTTCTGGCTCTGGACTGGGTGTTTTTACTCACACTCCTCATTTAATCCTTAAAACAGCCCCATGAGATCAAATTATTATCTTTAGTTTACAAACAGAGAAACATAAACTCAGAGGCGACACATTTATCAATGTCACACAGCATTGTAATGGCAGAGCCAGCTGAATAACTCCGAGTCTGTCTACAAGTCCACTGTTTGTTCTACCACACTATAAATATATTTTGTTGATGTACATTCTGTCTTACCAGCGTTATACAGATTTAAATAGAAAAAAGAGGGAGTTGTACAATAGAAAATAAAAAGTTAAAATTTAAAGGCTAATTAGAAACTCAGTTCTCTGACACCCCATGTCTGAAAAGCTCATCCCTATGGACATTTTTCTCGTCTCATGTTTCCGGTCATAATATTTTGAGAGAGGATGAAACTCAGCTGCAATCTCACAAGAAAGGTTGCCAAAGGGATGCAACTGTTTCCACAACACACTTGACCAGTGAGCAAACTACTCATTTTAGAAAAAACGTGCAGAGCCATTTGGAGCAACCAGACATTCTGGCCATTACGGAAACTGCCCAAGGACAGGAGGAACTCTGTCTGCTTTGCTCGCTCTTGGTGCCTAAAATAGAGCCTGCTTCAGAGCAGGTGCTCAACAAACATTTATTGAATGAATGAATGACTGAATGGCAGTAACAGGTAGTCGTGGGCCGCCAAAGCACTTTCATGAGGCTAAGGCACCCTCTTCCCAATCTTAGAAGGGAATGTGGGAACAGTTACAGGGCCTGGATACACGCCTCAGGTACCTCAGAGGTGATTTTTAAATAGGAGCCAACAAAAACAGAACAAAATAGAAACAAAAAAAGAATCATCTCTTTGAAAGTTATAGCAAAATCAGGTTTTCTGAAATTTTCTCCATCCTAAACAACCTCCTAAAATCATTGATTGAGATGTCTTTAGCCATGTGAAGAAAAACTTGAAAACAAAGATAGATGCTATGAATGGCAGTAAGTGACAAGGACACAGATTCTTGGCCAGACACTCTTGAGTTCAAATCCTGACTTCTAAAGGACTTATTAGCTGTAAGACCTTGGGAAAGCCCCTTATCTTGTTTAAAAGCCAGCTTCCTCACTGGTAAAATAGGATATTTAATTCACTGAGTTACGGTGAGAATTAAGAAAGATGGACACTGGCAGGTACAACGCCCGGCACTGAGCAGGCTTCATAGATGGGTGTTCCCTCCCTCGCTTCTCTTCCTTCTCGTCCCTGCTCTTTTTTCCCCGACATCCAAATATTCTAAAACCATAGAGCTGTCTGAGATCCTGTCATTATGTTTTAAGTGTTCTTATTCCTCCCGTTCAAAGACTTTTTAAAAACATGAGTTGGAGGAGCTCGATGTTTTCTGCTCATTTTTTCTCTGTCAGCTCTAAGATGTTAAATCATATTATATAACAGAAAAACAGGGAGACTGGAGGCCAGAACATAAAAATTATTGTAATTAGACAGGAAACAGAATAAAAAAAAAAGGCTGAGGTTTTCTATTTTTCTGTCATCTCCAAAAGTGGTTAAAAAGATACAATCGAAGGGGAGGTGGCCCTTGCTTCTGAAGTTACTGCTGTCTTGGGAGCTTTAACAGGGACATCTGTTGGCTTTTTAACAAAGGAAGCTGAGGGGATCAAGGGAGAGTGGAGGAGACTATGGTTCACAAGGGAGCCACATCTGTTTGGTATTCTCCCAACTGAGAAAGCTCGAGTTCTGAAATGGCATGGGTATCCTAGTGCAACTAGAATCCAGGAACAGATGAAAGCTTTTCTTTCCTCCATGTTTCAATGGCAGAGATCAACAGCTGTTTATATCCTTTAATACCTAACTAAGGGGGGAGCCTTCACATCTGTCAGTATTTTCCGGTCCTATTTCCTTGGATCACAGTGGGGAGGAGGTGAAGTGTGAACCCCTCCCAATTCCCAGACCACAATGCACGAAATATGCCTGGGACTCAAAGTGATAATGCTAAGCAGAACTCCCCATTTCTTACCCACCCAGGGTCGGCTCTTTGCTGAAATTTCTTCTTTTACTTTCTCCTGACAGACATCTTGCTCATTTCTATAAAACTGACTCACGGCAGCACAAAGATCAAAAAAAAGAAAAGTAGGCTGGAATCAGGGGGAGGAAGAAGAGGAGGAAATGAATTCTAACAGAGAAAGTGGTTCCTGAAGATAAGTTCTTTCAAAAGACAGCAACAATATTGTCTGAGGACAATTAACAGAGCTGAGCAGAATGCGGATGAAGACCCTCAGGGTGATGGGGGATGGTGGTGGTTTTTACAGACCCTAACATTTCACCTTAGAAAAACTAAACAGAGAAAATTAAGCCCTGTGGAAGAAAAGTGCAGGAAATACCCAGGGTTGGTGATAAAGGATTTAGAGACATTTCTTTAACGTCGCTTTGATCACCAGCGCTATACACGTTGGGATTTTATAAAGATGATTTTTCCATCCATCTGTTCAACAACTTATAAGGTACCAGAACTGGACTTAGTCCTGGGATATTCAAATAAATAAGACATATTCCATAACTTTAGGAGGCTTACATCTAATGGGTGAAAGCCTTCACAGAGGACTTGGTATAAAGGATGCATAAGAATTCACTAGATAGAATGAATGGGTGATTCCAGAAGGAGAGAACAACATGGATAAAACCAGAGAGGTAGAAACAGACTGTTTCTGGGGGAATGACAAGGCTTCAGGGTGGTTACAATAAACAGAGGAAGAGTGGTGGCTGTTTATAAAAAATGCAGATTCTTAGGTCTCACCTAAGAGATTCTGATTTAGTTGTTAGGGGGGAGGACCAAGGAATTCACATTTTGAACAGAAGGCCCAAGAAATTCTTATACAAACAAAAGTTTGACAACTCTAACTATTATGTAGATTAACACTTCCCAAGAGACGCTAATGGTGTTCCATTAAAAAAAAAAGGTAGCAGGTTCAAAATAGGAAACACCCTATACTGAAGTATTCCTTTCTTGGAGAGAAATATGCACGTTATAATGGGCGTTAGCATATTAAAAGTCCTGCAGTAAAGAAATCAATTTCACTCAGCATTTCCCAAACTAATTTTCCTGGAAAAATCAATCAGGGTAAACCTATTAAGATGTCTCAGGACACTGGCGTAACTACGCAGCATAGATTGGGAACAGCTGAAACAGAGGAGTCTCATCAGGGAGGTCTGTTTCCCAAGCACGCTGAGTGGCTAGGGAAATGGCTAGAAAAAGACAGCAGAGTCAATTAATCTGGAGGATATGGCAGCATCCACAGATTTCCTCCAAGCAAAGTAAAAAACTACCTATGATGTCCTATTTTCCAAGGAGACCGCCAGAAGCTTCCTCATTCTCAAGTACCACACCATGGCTCTGTGATGTTATTTCTGGTCAGCAACTCTGTGTGGTCACTACAGCTGCCAGAAAGAGCAGAAGTGCCCAGAGCTCAAAGCATCAAGGAGCAGAAACAGACGGGGAAGGACAAAGAGGAGGTCTCCTTGCCACATTTATTTATCTTTATTACTATCACATGTTCTGCACAGTGCATTGGAAGTTGCTTGTAATGCTTTGGGGAAAGAAAAATTCCTCTCAGCTCTAAAAGAAGACTCTGACAGTTAATGAAAGTGCAAGAAGACATGAACCAAAGAAATTCCCACCCCTCCAAGGTGCCTATTACACGGCCAGGGAAATTTTTGAAACTGCCTTCTTCCTCCCATGTTGATGAGCCAAGGGGCTTGGAACTATCGCCTACTTACCTCCTTCCTTAAAAAGGGACAGCAGAGAGAAAGAGCATGAGGCAACTGGACAAGTCAAGTCAACACCAGGATTCTGAGCAAATTGCTTTATGTGCTGAATATTCCAAGATGTACATACTGCCCTCATCAATTTATACACTTTTTTTTTCTGGTATAAACTTAATTACTTCCATATGCCCCACCTCAACTTTTCATATGGCACATGGACACACACACCCCCATCTAGAGGCGATTTCAACAATGTGATTCAAACACTTTTTTTTATACCCCAACCATCTCAGAGCTTTTTAATAATACTTTCTAACAGCCCACGTATTTTTTCAATCATTCCACAAGTATTTCCTGAGTGCCTACAAAGTTTCCAGGGCACCAGGCTTTAGGCAGGGGAGATACAACAGTGGAAGCAGGAGATTGCTCATTCCTATTGAACCTAGGACCTAAAACACTCAATTCTAAATTCAGCCTGTCAGTGCATGGAACATCCAGGGATGCGAAGCATAAAGAAATATAAGAGGGAGAAAGGGTTTGGTCCATCCCCTTGAAGAGTTTTATGGCTCAGAGGACAAAGCAAACAAAAGTATTTGCATTTCAAATTTCAAATTTCACAGGGGCCAGCAGTTAACAGTACAGCCTGGAATTAACAATCTATGAGCAGGAGAAGGAAGAACAGAATGCTTATATCTCTATTTTCCCAGAATGCCGATCCCCTGTTCATTTGATCCCCAAGCAAATCCATGGATTCTCAAGAAATCACGGGATTTCTTAACCTGAGAGATGAATATCAGTGATTGCACCAGAGTTAACATAGCTTTAATAACTCTTTAGTCCAAAAATCAAAATCTTATCAGGATATCTGGGTGGGTTTGGAGTCTAGTCCTAAGGAAGCCAGCGAGATGAAATCTAACATTTCACCAAGTCAATGTTCTCCAGCATGTGGTATGTGTACCACAGAGGTCCACAAAATCATTGTAAGTGATCCACAAATAATTTTTTTTTCTTAATTTCAGTGAGGTTCTTAGATATGGAAAAAGAAATTGCAGGTATGCGAGTGATGGAACTTAGGGAGATATTGATATGGGTGCGAGCCAGCATCCAAAGGCAGGCCTGGAAAAAGCCTCTGCAAACTTTGCGGGCTTGGGCGGGATGTGACAAAATAACCAAGAAGCTGGTCATAGACTTACCCACGCACGTTGGAAATATGTCCTCGTTGTTGATCTGGACCTCGATCCAATCCATAAGAAGGTTCATGTACTGGGGAGCTGGCAGTGCAGTTGGCTTCTTGTACTTGAGGTCATCCTGCCACCGATACTCATATTTGGGGCCCCCTGACATCACAGGGCAGGTCCGCTCGGTGCAGAATTCACAGATGGTGCCATAGATGAGGTTGATCCGATTGAAGAAGTCCACCACATGCACCGCCACCCAGTCGTTTTGGTCCTCCCCACATGGCAGCTGCACAGCCGCCTTCAGGTCCACGCCTGAGTTGAGGGACGCCTGAGCCCGTTTGTGGAGCTCAAACCTCTGTGTGCCAGGTTCAAATTTCCTCTTAGGCCGGAAGGTCTTGTCCTTGTTGAACACCTGCTTCAAAGCCATGGACATGGTCTTCTCCTTCTCTTCCTTTCTCTTGCAGGAAGCAAAAAGGCACCTGGTACTTTTCAGTGAGGGTTCACAACCCAACAGGGTTTTCCACTGCCAGCCCTCTGGCCCCAGTCTTGCGGCCTGCAGCTTTTAATTTATTTTAAACAGCCCCTTCCATCTTCCTCTTGAGTAATTTCCAGGAGAACCTCATGTTTCTTCCTAAAGACAGGAGAGAAAAGGGTCTCATTAGTGCCCAGTTTGCGTTTAAGAAATGACAAAGGCTTAGACCTGATTTCCACCTTGCTTCTGGCTGTGCTTACTTCTATCCAGGCATACGGATGCGGAGATTAAGCCAAACCCCTAGGACTCTGTACTGGTGATTCAAGTCATGCAAATAACTAAAGAAGAAGAGACGTCACATTCTTATTCTTCATGGCCTTGGTCCAATCTCTGGTGACTTCTCTGTGTGATCATAGGCTCAGTGAACCTCTCCAAGGTGCTAAGGATGAGCATGTTAGTCAATGACCCATCCCATCCCACATGTGATCCTTTTGAGAGCATCTGCCCCACCCCCCACTGTCCCTAGTGAATCAGCAGGGAGCCACTATCTCCACCCACCTGGATACAGCTGATTGAAGCAGGGGTGGCTACTGCACCAAGCTGGCTAATAAGAATATCTCTTCTGGGAATTTGGAATCAGGACCCAGCCTTTGTTAGGCATTACCCCTGAGAAGTGATGAAAATTGGGTCTGGCTGAGCCCTATTTAGACCATGTGTAGTGCAGATGAGAAACCTTGTCTGGAGAGGAGGGAGGGAGGAGATAAGAAGAAGGAGAGAAGGAAGAGGAAGAGGAGGAGGAAGAACAGAAACAAGAGCACAAGTGGCCACAGGGAGAAGAAGAGAAAAAGAGAGAGACAGTGAGAAGGAAAGAGTGGCTTCCTCAGTTCCTGATAATCTTCTAGGAACTGGTCCCAATTTCTTTTGAAGCCTGGCTGTGATTCCAGCCCTTGGGATCCATATGCTTTTCCTGAATTAGTCAAAGAAATCCCTTGTTTAACTTCAGCTAACTTGAGTGGGTTCTGTTTCTTTCTAAGAATCCTTAACTATGACAGCATTTACCACCCCTACAAGGTAGCTTATGATTTTTGTGCCTTTATAACCTTATTATCACACCCTAGGGGTTGGCCCGTTGGTGCAGCGGTTAAATGCACACGTTCCACTTCGGCGGCCCGGGGTTTGCCAGTTTGGATGCCTGGTGCAGACATGGCATCCCTTGGCAAGCCATGCTATGGTAGGCGTCCCACATATAAAGTAGAGGAAGATGAGCCCAGATGTTAGCTCTGGGCCAGTCTTCCTCAGCAAAAAGAGGAGGATTGGCAGCAGTTAGCTCAGGGCTAATCTTCCTCAAAAAAATAAATAAATATAAAATAGCACACCCTAGATAGCACTTTGAGGCAGAGCTGTCCAATAAAACGTTCTGTGATAATGCACGTTTCTACATCTTTGTTGTGCAATATGGTACCTACCAGCCACATGTGGCTACTAAGCACTTAAAATGTGGCTATTGTGACTGAGGAACTGAATTTTTCCTTTTATTTAATTTTAATTAATTTAAATTCAATTAGCTACATGTGGCTAGTGGCTACCATATTGGACAGTGTAGCTTTGAAATCTCCAATGTTTTCTTCTCCATTATCTCATTTGACGCTGACAAAATTCTGGAGAGGTTTACAGTAGATTTATAGTAGGTATCATCTCATGGGTCTCCATGAGATAAAATTGTCTAACAAGGTCCCACAGCTAGTAGGGGGCATGGTTAGGACTGTAATCCAGTTTCTTGACTCCTAGCAAACGCTTTTTCCACGTGGCCTTATATTCTAAAATGTGATACCCATCAACCTGTCTTTCCTGCTGGTTCATGTAGCCCTTTATCCAAAGCTTCCATCCACATATCCCCCAAAGACCACAAGTAGAGACTGGCCAGAGGTGAAGACTGTGTACCTGTGGTCTAGAAACAGGAAATGAACTGATCCACTCAGGGTCAAGCCCTAACAAAATGAGCCAACAGCAACGGCCAGAGTCAAAAGGGCCCATCATGGAATCTGTTGAAATAGACTTGGAGAACAACCCCACTGAAGAACTCTTTCCCTACCTAGAAGGGGTTCTGTCATCCACACTCAAACATGGCTTGGTGATGCATTCAACCTTAAGTTATTCAGGAAAAAAAATACACCTGAGCCATCCCAATTCCTTCTCACGGACTGCACTCTACTCAGAACCACTGATCATTCAGCTGAATGCCTCCTCTGGCCACTGCCTGCAGCCTCAGTCCGCTCGCTTCCTCCCTTAACCCCACCCTTTTCCTATCAGGTTTTCGCTGAAATGCCATATTGGTGAAGTGTTTCCCCCCCTCACACGGCACTGGGCATACAGACACCCCACAACGGGACCCATGTGGAAAAGCAGGCCATGTGACACTCTGAGACTGTGAATTCACACTCCAGGGTACTTCGGGATTTCACCAGGAAGGACGGAAGGAGGTCATCACACAAACTCTGCAAACTCTAGAGAAAGAAAGGGGCGACCTCTTCTTCACAAGAATTCCTTCCCAAAGGCTTAGCCTGCCTGAAAAGAGGCTTAAGAAAACTGAGGGCCTGAAAAGGACATTTCCAAAACAAAAGTATGAGTTTGAGGTTGGGAAGACAGAGAAAAGATGATGAGGACTTGGGTTTCTTTCTTCTAAAACAGACAATAGTCCCTCTGTATCACAAATGCTTAATTGCTGACAGTGAAGCAGTAACAATGCAACAGCCACCGCCTCATGTCTCCAGCAGATAAGACCTGTTGTTCTGTTCTTCTGATAATGAGGGTACCATCGATTCCCCACGGTCCTCGGAGCAATCTTCGCGAGCCGCCGTACATGACACTCCGTATCACTAGTTCTATTGTTTCCCATGGTCTGGAGTGTTTGCCTGCATGGACACCAACGTGGACACCTTCCTCCATACCAGTGTCACGCTCCTGTGGACAACGTCAAGTCCCTCTGGCGCCTTTGATGAGAGTGTGTGAAGGAGACAGAATGATCACAGCGAATCCTGCTGGTCACACAGCCCTGCACTGGCTGGTACTCCCAAACATCTAAATAAATATTAAAACCTTGTTTGAGGTTTGGGGATTTTTCTTCCAGAGACACTTAGATAACGAACTGTAAGATATCACTCTCTTGAACTACATGGGCATTTATTCAAAACCTTAACCAGCTTTAAACTCACTCTTTGCTCCAAGGTAAGAGGCCTACCTGAGAGAAAAACTATCTTTGGAGGATTATTTCTCAATCAAGCCCCTTAATGTGCTGCTCTTGGCTACCATTTATTAAACTCTACTATGCACCAGATCCCTTACTTATATCATTAACATGTTAATCCTCACTGCAACCTTGCATGCTCGAATATTTTATGACCATTTTATATAAAAAGAAACTGAGGCTCAAGGAAATGAAATAATTTTCCAGAATCACAAAATTAGTAGATGGTATAGCTAAATTTTGAACCCAGACCTCTCTGGCACTGAAACATAGAGGATTTCTTTCTCACTAAAGCCATTTTAAACTCTCATGAACATGTTTATGTTTTCAAAGCTACTTCACATGTAGATTTTAAAGCTCCTCCCAACAGGATCATAAAGGAAGCTAGAACAGGTGGTATTGTTATCTCCATTTTATAGACAAGGAAACAGAAGTTCTGATCTCCTAGAGCTTGTTCCAAACGTGTTAATCATTCTGATGTGTTCAGACATGATGGTGTCTCTTCTGGTCAAACTTTTTTGTCTAGAATGAAAGTTCTCTGCAGAGTGGATAGTTTGGTTGTCGAGCCCCCATGTTTAAAGATAATGGACAATCCAGGATGGATAATAAATTTATCATGCCACTGAATGACTGATCAAAGAGGCATCTTCCCTTGTCTTTATTTGAGTGTCAGATGCTATATTGGAGCAGGTATCCAAAAGAGTTGTAGAAAAGAAAAAGGGAAAAAGCAAATCTACCTGGCCTGACTTTTAACCCAGAGCCCCACCAGGCCCCTGCCCATAGTTTATACTGTTGACTTATGAAATGGCTAGAGCAGAGCTTCTCAAACATTAAGGTCGAATCTTGTTAAAATCCAGGTTCTGATCCAGTAGGTCTGAGGTGACACCTAAGGGTCTGATCTTCTAACAATCTCCCCGTGACGCCACACCTACTGTCCATGGACGACACTTTAAGTATCAAGGCCTGATCTCACTAAGAGCTTGTTAGAAGGCAGACTCTTGGGCCTCACCCCAGACCTAGTAGATCTAAGCAAGAGTTTTGACAAAATCTCAGGAGGAGTATATGCTTTGAGGAGCACTGGGCTAAAGGGTTGCCTGACTGGCTGGGTAGAGCGATGACTAAGTAAATTTCCATTTGTTGTTTGGTCGACAGTTTGCTTCACAAACATACTCTTCAGTTGAGTGTATGTGTGTTTGAGAACAAGAATGAGGAGAGACTCATAGTTTGATTACAGTCACCTTGACAGATGGTGACAACAACCAGGTCTTTGATCTGGATTCATTTGTATAACACAGTACCCAGCACCCGGGAGGTGCTCAGTGAACACCTTTTCATGAATGCCAGATGGCATGAGGCTGCTGCTACTACTGCTGCAGCTTCGTGCAGACAAGAGGCTTTGGTTAAATCAAATGTCGCACTGGCAACAACACAGCCGTTATTCTCTGTCCTTGTCCAATCTCCAGGAAGAAAAGAATAAGTCATTAGTTTTACCCCCTGGGAAGAAACTATAAGCAAATTCTACATCTTGAAGAACACCCACTACAATGCTGGTTCTTGATAAATATTTGAAGTCAATTGCTCATTCAACCAATAAATATTTATTAAAGGCCTTTTATGTGCCAGACACAGGGCTAGGCACCAAGGACACAGAGCTCCTTAAAACCTGGTCCCCACCTTTGAAAAGTCCACAATTTGCTGTCTAGTTTTGAGGTTAGTTTATTGGCTTTTGCTTTTTAAGCTACAAAGTGAAATGCACCCACATGGGTAGTGATCTGATTCCTTCACAGTATTACTCAGGTCAGGAATGGACAGGACAAGAGAGAGAGAGGTCTTGTGGAAAGAGAAAAATGGAAATCCAAATAAACAGCATAAAATTGATAGGAGCTCCACGTGTTCTCCATATTTTCTGCTTAATAGATCGATTATAGCAATAAAACATGTGCACTATAAAAATATACAGAGAGAATTCGGCTGGGCTGCAAGGGAATGTTGACAAGGTAACTAAGCAACGTTGGCAAGGAAAGTTCTTATTTTTCTTTTCCTATTGATGTCTTCTTCTTAATAGTTGGAAAATCAAAGAGTCCCTGCCAAGGATAAGGAAGAAATGAAACAAATCTCCCATTCACTCCAGACAGATCTATTTTCTCCAGCTGTGACCACCGCTAAAGAGACCTCGGTGGCACAGAAAGGCAGGCAAGATGGAAAGGAGAGGGACCAAAGCTGATATTTGTCAGGAAAAAAGAAGTTCAATATCTCATCTGAGGGATAGAGGACTCCTCCTGACAGGACCAGCTGGCGGGGCAATTCACTACAGAAAAGCCACAAGAGAAATGCCCCAGAAGTACCCGAGGAGGTACACCATGTCATCTTCATTGCTGGGGCCCAAGGAAATAGGATGGTCCCTGGCAAAGAGCCAACTTCACTGAATGTTTGCTGAATGAATGAATAAATGAGTGAGTGAATGAAGGATCCTTTGCATCAAAGTGAAACCACAAAAGTGAAACCAAATTGGACCTCCTGTCTTTTGTTATCTAGGGACTCTACCTCAACCCGTAAGCTCACAGCCAACTCACTGAGGTTGGAATTTACCAGCTGCTGGGCTGTTCTGAAGCACCCCCTCCTGAAAGGTCAAGACATGTCTCTAATTGCTCTCTCAAATGGGGGGCTCCTTTCCCCTCTTATCTGAAATTCCAGCTCTTCAGAATTAAAGAATGACTAGTCCGATTTCTGATCTCTCCACTACATTTTTCTCCTTAAGGCTGGAATAGTCCACGGAACCTTCCTCCCACACCCCAAATTCTGAATAAAAGTACATTAGGTTGTTATTTTAGAAGAGTGTGTGTGGGGGGAGAGGGGGGGTTTGTGTATGAATAAAATGAATATTATCTGACCTTCCCAGGATCCAATAAAGGACGTGCTTAAGAATGTGATTCTATCAGCCTTTATGTACTGCTTTACTCCTGCCTATTCATTAGTAGGTGCTACTTTTTTTACTCACAAGACAATCCCAAAATTGGAGAGAGTCCTACCTGAGAAGCAGCTTTGCTTTTGTTTTGCTTTGTTTTGTCCAACTAATCTACCTCCTCAACGGTGAGTGCCATATCATTGCATTGTAGATTAGTTGGGAAAAACATTGCTGCCTCGTTTTAGTCTTCAAAGACATGCATGATTTCAGAGCTTCAAAATGCCAAGGTTATTTCTGATCACAGAAATCCATACAAATAGACACAGCCTACAGAATCTGTCACACCACTTTCACTCCCCATCACTTTCTAGCTCTTTAATGTCCGTTCAAGTTGCATTGTTTCATTTGCTTATTTATGTAGTCACCTGTGTGGACATTCTAGCATTAAAGAGTAAATATTCCAAAAATGAAAACATCGTTCACAACCTTGTACACTGCAGCAGCAGCAGCAATCAATCAATGCACAGGTGTTCACAGCAGAGACCCAGTTCACAGACTCAGCAACATTGCCATTTGGAAGAAGGCACTCAGTGGTGACCAAGAGTAGAAAGGATGGAAGGATAGGCAACGGTGGGGTTGATTTGGTTTAATTCACCACATACTCACATTCTGCTGAAGGACAGACTTTTAAAAAAATGTTTGCCCATCAAGGGACGAATGAATAAAGAAGTGGTACATATACACAACGGAATACTACTCAGCTATAAGAAATGATGAAATCCGGCCATTTGTAACAACATGGTTGGACTTTGAGGGTATTATGCTAAGCGAAATAAGTCAGAGGGAGAAAGTCAAATACCATATGATCTCATTCATAAGTAGAAGATACAAACAAACACACAGAGACAGAGACTGGATTGGTGGTTACCACAGCGGATGAGGGAGGGAGGAGGGTGGAAGGGGTGATTAGGCTCACGTGTGTGTGATGGATGGTAACTAGTCTTTGGGCTGTGAACATGATGTAACCCACACAGGAATCGAAACATAACGATGTCCACCTGAAATTTATATAATGTTTTATAAACAAATGTTACCGCAATAAAAATAATAAAATTAAATTAAAATTAAAAATCAATACAAAAACAGAGAATAATGTTCTCTTACACAAAGGCCTTCCAGAGGCCAGTAGAGACTAACTTGGATTCTCAATAATGAGGAAGATGGCAATCTATAGTCCAATCCTAAATAGGGTTGATCCAATCTTAGCACAGTTTTAAAAATAAATAGTGAACGTAAAATTGTTATAAGATAAAAGTTCAGTTGGCCCATTTAATATCTATGAAAGAAATCCTAATTATTTTATTAATTTTTTAAGAGGAAAAACACCTTCTCCAACTCAGTAACCACTTGCTCTATTATTTCCCGATCTTTGGACTAGCTAGCAAATATTTTTGTGGTTTAAAAAAAAAAGACATGATTTGAGAACATGATACCTAAGGCAGGTGAGGATAGGGGAATGGAGAGTGGGGAGGGAAGAACAGAGAGAGCTGATATACCAGCTGAAATAAAGAATTAAACCAGGTCAAAAGATGTATTTTGCTTTTTAAAGTACAGGTGGATATCAGCTGGTGTGATGTCACTCAGAACCTCCATCAGATATTGGGAGAAAGGTCAATGTCACTTGCCATTTCCTTCTTTTCTCTTTGAGACGGGGTATGCCAATTCTTTTCTTGGAAAAGTCTTGCTTTAAAGGAAAAAATGTTCAAATTCAAGGAAGCTGGTTCCTGTAACTGTCAACAGACCTATTTACTCTTCGCTATGCTAAGTGAATTTGAGTCTCAGGGTCTGGGAAATTTTTATCCCTGGCACTATGGGAACTTCTGTGTGACATCTGGAAGAGATCTTTGAAAGGGGGTAGAGAGCACAAAATGGTCTAGAAGACTGGAAATCGTAAAATACTGTTCTAATTTTCAAAAGAGTACTATTTTAAGCTGGGGGAGTGGGTAAAATGGATGCCAACCACAGGCAAGATTTAGAGGCCTATACCGGGTGGCTAAGAGCACAGCATCTGAGGGCTGCTGTGAGAATTCAAGTGTGTATATGTAAAACGTTTGGAACATTGTAGGTACTGAGTAATGTGGTTGTTGCTATTATTGTCATCATCATTTGAATCATATCATGATGCAAGTTTTAATAGAGAGTCAGATTCTTAAGAGACCAAACAGCCTCCTAGAACCTATCTTAGAATGCTTAAAATTCTACTCAACCTAATTATATGACAGTAACAATAACATTTATTTATTTTAATTTTTCACAACGACCCTATGAGTTAGGTATTACCATTATCCCCATTTTACACTGAAGGATATTGAGACCCAGTGAGATTACAACTTTGCCCCAGGTCATAGAACCTGTAAGTAAAGAAGCTGACTCCAAAGGTCTCAACCCCAGTTTAGGACTGCCTCTTTAGACTTGGGTCGTTCACAAAAAACAGAGGATCTTCTAGGGCATCTCTAAGGGGTTAGGGAAGGGGATGGGAGAACGCAGCCCTAGCCCTATGGACAGGGTCATGTGTCACTCTCAAAGACTTAGATTTCTTGAACCTTTGTGGTCTGGAGTGAGGAGACACAGATTCAGGTCCTGGCAATGACTCTAACTGGCTATGTCTTTGGACAAGACATCCTTTACGAGCCTCAGTTTTGTCTTCTTTAAAGATTATGGTGCTTACTTGTCAAGGTTATTGTGACAATTAAAAGAGATATTGCCTGTGAAAGCACCTCATAAATGCAGAACCATTATACAGATATTGACACGGTGGCTGGTAAGAAAGGGAACTACAACTTTTGACACAAAACCAAGAAATGAAATGAGTAATGGAAAATGATTCGCTTCCATGCAAATGAGTGTTTATGAGTAAGAGATGGGGGGAGGGCGTGGCAATTGGAGCCCTGCACAGGGGGAGAGAAAGAAATCATACGCTTCCTTCCTGCTTAATTTGGATGAACTTCTAATTCCAGGCAAAAGGAAATAATATTAATCTAGGTGATCTGATAAAGACTCAGTATTCCCCCCAACATCTGTAACCCACTTAATATTGTGAGGGAGCTCCAGTATTTTTGCACATCATAAACTCGAGTCCAATATTATCTCATGAATTCGGATATTCCAGGGGCAAATTACATCCCCCATAGCCTCCCACTAACCCCGCAAACACTTTTTAGAACGGAGTGCAAGTTTTTCATTTTAAATTTTAAAATGTTTTTCATTTAATATGACACTTTAGTTATAACTCAGCAATGATCTCTAAACTGATTAGAACATTATTCCTGTCATCAGAACATAGCAATATGGCTGGAGGGTTAACGCTGCATCCCCAGACACTCTCTAGAGAGAAAAGACAACCATCTACCTGGGAGCTTTCCAATGTGCCTAGGTGAAAAGAAAAACAAATAATTAATGATGCTATCCTCTCAACACTCCTGAACACGTCCACAACAACTAAAAAAGGGGACTGAAATAAAATGGAATCAAACTAGTAACTGTAAAGGATACAGCCACCTGGAGAACCAGAGAGAGCCCTACCCCTAGTCAGAAAGATGTGGGCTGGAGTCTAGACTCTGCCCCCAACGAGATACCCTCCTGGGCTGAATATTATCTCTTGGTACTTCAATTTCCTCTTCGGTTAAAGGAGGATATTAATACCAATACCACAGTGTATTTTAGGGATAAGTGAGATAATGTAAGTAGAGATGGGCACATGTCAGGTGTTATATTTATTAATCCAGATTTCTCAAATTATCAGGTTTTACGTGGCTTCACGACCAGTAGGGATCCCAACCATAACCTGGTCTGTTCTTTGACTTATTCCCCATAAGACCTGAACACCTGACCCTCAAAATGTATAAAATCTTGCAAAGTTTTGGAGGAGAGCTCCATTTCTCCACTCCTGGTTTTTATTAGGAAGAATTTTCCCTTAAGTACACAACTGGCCTTTCTCTGACCTTTTACTAACATTGCCTCAGGGGAAGCGGAGGGACTAATTTGTTTAATTAGTAAATTTGAGAAAATCAACTGGACAGGCTCAGCTGGCTCAGCCTTCCCTCCTGGGAGCTGCCTGCCCTAAGGGAGTGTGCCATTTGCTACTTCCCCTAGGAATGCAGGAAGCCTGCTGTCTCCAGTGCTATATGGGAAAAGATGGGTAAATACAGGGTTTAGTACTCCGCAGGCTCATTTCGCTAACAGACCTGGAGCTCTGTCCTCCAATCTGGCTTCTATATGTAATAAAGCTGATATCTGGGTTTTTTTTGGTTTTTCTGTTTTTTTTTTTAAATTTTTAAATTTTTTTCCTTTTCCCCCACAAAGCCCCCCAGTACATAGTTGTATCTACTTAGTTGTGGGTCCTTCTAGTTGTGGCATGTGGGACACCGCCCCAGCATGGCTCGATGAGCAGTACCATGTCCACGCCCAGGATTCGAACCGACGAAACACTGGGCCGCCTGCAGCGGAGCGCTCGAACCCAACCACTAGGCCACGGGGCCGGCCCCTGATATCTGTTTTTTGCTGCTGTTGTTCCAGTCAACTTCTTCAGAAGTCACGTAGAGAAGAGGGGTATTAATTGTTCACTGGGGACCCTCTTGGAGACCCCAACATTAGGTTGTCCACACTGGCTCACCTATGCCAGCTAGCTGTTTTTTAGTAGACTAATGGTGACATCAATTCAAGGACAGCACCGTTTAAGACATAACTTATTTATCTGCAGAAGGTCCGTGTCTACATTCCAGCCATCCAGTCTTCTCAAGAGTCTTCTCAGACAAGAGAGACAGCCAAGTCACTGGGAGCCTCTGTCCCAGTCACTGCCCAGCCACAGGCACAGAGAGTGAGAGCACCCCCTCATCTGTGAGGCGTTTGTAAACATTCCAAAGCAGTCAGTCAGTGAGCACTAGGCTTGACAGTGCCCGTAGGGGGCTAACGCCCAGGGCCATGATCGCCCCGGTGTTCTCCACGGGGAATCTCAACACTTCCACCCCGATAAGGCCTCTCCCTTGCCCAGCTTCACTTCCTCAAACTGCTCCCCGGGTTCACTTCAACTTCTGGTTAAGTATAAGGGAACGAGGTGGAGGAAGAAGGGAGGTAGGAGGAAGGCACGGCTAATCATCCCTGTCCTGTGACGCCCGCATCGCGCACGCAGCTCGCTCTCACACTCAACACGGTGACCGCGCGCCCCCCTGGACTTCTGCGCTCGCACGTCGGGTCCCTCCACCAGTCCGGGAGGGCCGGGATCGCACCCCACACCTCACTGCAGCACTCGCCCCTAACACAGGACCCAGCGCAATCGGGAACTCCATCATTTGATCTGTGCTGATCAAATACCACACAGATCAAGAGTTCCTCGTCCGGACGAGAGGGCCATGCTCCCGTAATCACGAGGAGAAAGCGTCCACCAGAGGACCTCTTCCAGAAGACGGAGATACTTCACGCAAAGACCCACAGCAGCCACTGGACACGTGGCTCCCCAGGCCAATCTAAACAGCTCACGTGTTTTCATTTTCCAGCATTCACGGAAAACTCAGCTCCTTTGGAAGCAAGCCCAGACTCAGAAGGTTTAAAAACTCATGGTAGGACCTTGTAAAGATCTTTGCATGGTCCTGCAAAGACCTCTACCTGTGTGCTTTGTTTAAAAAATAAGTTTATGGGGCCGACCCTGTGGCCAAGTGGTTGGGTTTGCGCGCTCCGCTGCTGCGGCCCAGTGCCTGGCAGGTGCGGCTCCTGGGCGCGAATATGGCACAGCTCCTCAGCCCATGGTGAGGCGGTGTCTCACGTGCCACAACCAGAAGGACCCACAACTAAAAGTATACAACTATGTACCAGGGAGCTTTGGGGAGAAAACGGAAAACAAAAATCTTTAGGAAAAAAAAAAAGTTTAAAAGTATACCTCAAAGGAAAAATAATGGGGAAGAGAGAAGGTCAATCAGCTTGGGGGATTTTTTTCCCTAATATGAGAAGAAAATGTATCGTATCACCTCTGTTAGTGCAAACTCTCCTTCTGTGCTGTGACTTTGGTGTCCAGCCCTGGGCTTCTGCATATATGCATCCACCTCTGTACCCCTTCGCACGGGGACACGGCAGCCAGCCTCGTGGCTCATCTCCCCCAGTCATCCTGACCACCATGAAATTCATTCTCCTCAAGCCATCATCCTGCCACCCACCCGCTCTGTGTATGCTGGGGAGGCCTGAACGCAAGCTCTTTGCTAGTAGGATTTTATAGCAGGAACAACCCTTGAAAACAACTTAAAAAATTCAACTTCTTAACGGATTAAATACAAAAACAGAAACAAACACACTTAATGACCAGAGAAGTGGGGTGAGGCCCGCAGTCAGGACAGACCGGAGCTGAGCGTAGCACCTCACCCTGGGCGCCACCGTTCTTTGCACCAACCAATGGATCTCTTCACCGCTTATGCAAACCTGACACCTAACTGTCCTTCAGAACTGTCCCCAACTTAACTCTTTCAACACTGCCACACAAATCATATATACATTTTTTTAATCCCCCTGGCGGTTTTTAAGCCATTTTTTAAAATCAGCATAGCCCTTTTTTCCCCCTAATGAAGTCTTATGCAGGACCCAATTACATAAAAACAGATAAAAATTCTCCCTTTGTGGTTAAGCAGGGAGAAGCACTCTCACTCTTGGTGTACCCCTCCCAACAGCCACTGAGACCACCCCCCCCCCCCCCCCCCCCGTCCCCGAGGACCTTCAGGGTTGGCTCTATCAATCGGACTACTCACTGGATCCCTAATGCCCACTGCACTTGTCAGTGCCTTAATCTCTGTGTCACCCACCTGCCATCATCTTTTAGCCTTCAAGGCCTGGACAGTTGCCGTTGCCTCCTAGCAGTCTCTCCCGACTACACCAGAAGGAAGTGACTCTTCTCTCTCCTTTACCCCAAAGCTCTGAATCTGGAACCCCTCCTCTGTACCAAAACAGTCTGAATCATTCGTTATCCTCATGCCTCACCCCCAACTTCTGGCTTGTCTATAATCATGGCTCACCCACCCATCTGTCAGCCCCTTCGGGGCCATCAAAGCAGGCTTCAAACACCAGCTGCCCCTCCGGGAAGGTTCAGCCCACCCCTTCGCCTCCTCTCCTGACCTCCCCTAATCTGGCCTTGTTTCTACTCATTCTTACTCCACTCCATTTTGAACCCTTGCTTTTCAACAAATATTTATGGGTCTGACCTGCTCTTCTTGAGTTCCACCCTCTTCCCCTGCACTGCCTCTCGTTTGTTCTTTTCTCCTCTGTCATTTTTCTCCTCTTGAGCTCTGGAGACTCCAGTGGAGGTGGGTGGCTGCTAAGAAGAAAGATACAACCCCTCCTCACTCTGAACCATCTGTCCACCGACTATCATGATCCCCAGGACACCCTCAGAAATGACCGGAAGACCCAGCTCACCTGGATGCTATTAAAAATGCAGAGGCAGGTCATTGACTCCAATGCACTCCAACGTTTACTAACTCCTTGAGCTGGGCAGCTTCGCATACCAGGCCTGGCATATCCAGGGGTCCGTGGGCCAACAGTCATTTACCAAGGAGAGTGGGCAGGACAGAAATGTGGCCATTTGAAGAGCTAGATTTCCAGCAGTAAGAAAGACAGAAAAAATCCTTAGGGAGAAAGAGGACTAACCTGAGGCACGCTGGGGATGAAGAGTGTGACCCTTCCCCCAACTCGTCTACCAGCTACACCACCGACAGAGAGCCCGGTTCAACCACCAGCCCCTGCGTTCTGTGTCTGTGGCCCCTGGATTGTACAGACTGGTGGTTAAGTAAGTGAGTCTAATTCTGGCTCCCAGTCTATCATTTTCAGAGCTGTGGGCTCCTGAGCTTATTATATAACATCACTAAACTTTAGTTTCATAATAAAATTATCTATCTCGTAGTGTTGCTATGCGAGTTAAATGATGTTATCCAAATAAAGCATTTGACCCAGCACCAGGCACAAGGTAAGTTTGTAATAGGTATTAGCTTTTTTTTTATTGAGTTAATGATAGGTTACAATCTTGTGTGATTTCAGTTGTACATTAATGTTTGTCATTCGTGTTGTAGGTGCACCACTTCACCCTTTGTGCCCACCCCCCACCCCACCTTTCCCCTGGTAGCCACTAATCTGTTCTTTGTCCACTTTTTTAAATTCCTCATATAAGTGGAGTCATACAGAGATTATCCTTCTCTAACTGGCTTATTTCACTTAACATAATTCCCTCAAGGTCCATCCATGTTGTTGCAAATGGGATGATTTTGTTCTGTTTTGCAGCTGAGTAGTATTCCATTGTATATATATACCACAACTTCTTTATCCATTCACCTGTTGATGGGCATGTAATAGGTATTAGCTTTTAATTCTTATCACTAACATCCTCACTTATGTGTGTGTGCCCCCTTCCGGACAGGGAACTCTGTGGGCTTTCTACTTTCTCCTCTTATAAAAACACTCTTTAAGGTTACACCTTGAAGGATGGTGGTGGTGATGGAATAAGAAAGTAGGTAAAAAGAGGTGAGCGGTGGGTCTGGTACAGAGCAGTAACCATCAGCGATTCTTGAAAAGGCTGAGCTGCCTTGCCCGGTTCTGGGAGCCAGGAACGGCAGGAGCTCTCCCTGGTCAGCTCCTCCAGCCACTAGACAGAGAAGCCTTCCAGGAGGGCAGGAGTTGGTTTAAGAGGCTTCTCCAGGGAGCACTCAGGAAGCTGGCCGGAAAGCCTGTATTCATTGGCCATTCATGCCTATTATTTTATGACGGGAATTTGAGCTCTCTCACAGCAGTGCCTGAGTCAAGGGGTACTTTCTTCATACCAAATATCTTAATTCTGATTTTCTTATGTAACCACAATGTGCAGACTTGCCAAAAGTGTTAAAAATAGAAGACAACCAAAAATCAGAGAGAAAAATCTTCTCAAAGTTTCTACATCAACTTGCATGGAAACAGTTACCCCACAAGAGCAAGATGGCTGTTCATTTTTTCATTCACTGAGGGGAGTGGTTTTTGTTTTTCCTGTTTTATTCTTTGGGTAGTTTTATTTATTTTTCCCACACTATTCTTTAATGACAAGTGAGGGTGACCCCACTCTTCTTAAAAACAATAAAAGCTACAGGAAAAAAAAAAAAGTCCTTAAGAGCCTCCAAGGGCTGGGGAACTTCTGCCCGGAGCAGCGTTCTGCTCCAGCAAAGCCACGGAAAACAAGGGCCGGCGCGGCTGAGCGCTGAGTCAAACCCCCGCGGTGAGGACGCGCTTTATTTTGGGTCCAAGCACAGAAGCCACATCCACTGACTTCTTTTTCATTTAAGATTCTACATTCATCACTGTGTCTTGTTGAGAAAGCCTCCATTAGAGATTTCCTCTATTTGGTCTAAAACAGAAGAGGAAAAACAGAAACACAGTCATCATTCCTGAGAAAACGGCACCTGCCAGCAATAGACCAAAATAGGTATTTGCTACCATCTCCTACTCTCTCTTTGAACTGCACTTTATTCTGAAAAAAAAAAAAACAGTAGGCAACTCCCTGAGCTTAGATAGTGTTTGATTTTATATAATTGCCAGATGACTCAAATTCTTTCTGGAAAAAAGTGCTTTAGGAATCCATAAAAACTCTAATAACCACAAACATTTCTTCCACCAACTTTAGTCAATTAAAAAAGGTTCAGAGGCTTAGTATAGTTGAAGTCTGAAAAATACAGAGTTCCACACAGACAAGCAGGACTATCATATTAAAAAAAAAGAAAAAGCATCTAAGAGCCCCTTTAGCACATCTCAATGCAGATCTTTACATAACTGATTAAGGTACAAAGCATTTGCAAAGATTTAAATTTTAAATCACACGATGGCTGTTCCCAGGCTCTAAAAATTGAAAGCGATTACACAAGGAGCTGGTCCTCACTTGGTCTCCCCTAATTTTCCCTAACCCAGCGTGACTTCTAGAAAAAGACAAAACCTGACAGACCAGGGCAGGATGGCCATGGAGGCCTGACTTATTTCAGCTTTGAAAGGCCACTGTACTCGGATTCTTAACTTCCGCAGGGAATGTAATCCACACCGCTGGGCGGGCTGTCCTGAACCAAGCACACGTTTTTCTCATCGAGCGCTGTGATCTTGCGAAATGCGAGCACAACCTGCGCAGGCGTCCGTCCGGGGGAGGGGAGGGCGGGGTCGTGTTGGGACGCGGCGTCTCTCCAGGTTTGGGAAGCCTTGCTCACACAGGAAGGAGGCAGGCCCTTGGCCTTCAAGATGTCCAGTAAGGGCAGCTTTCCAAGCTGGCATCACAAGCAGAGATGGAACTGCTGCCCTGAGAGCTCGTCCCTAAACCGATCCACATCCAAAAGGGCCTCCGCGTTTCTGGGGGCAACACCAGGGGCCTGAAGGTGGAAAGGGGGGCAGAGTGCGGGGGAATTCCAGCCCCTTCTCCACCCAGGGGCCCAGCCACAAACAGGGAAAGTCCATGACGGACCCCATCAATTCGTTCCCTCCACATCATCAGAATTGTCGCACTCTCCCGGGCTGCGCACTCCACCCACCTTGCTCACGGGAGTGAGGGGGAAGAAAGCCCCCTGGCATTCATTTGGGAAGCTGCCGAGATAGTCTAAGCTTTTGATAGCAGCCACTTGGAACTCCAGTTGTTTCATTTTTATAATAGTCTAGGTTTAGGATGTATTTAATTTTATAAAGCCGCCTCAAATTGTGTGGGAAGGAGATACAGTAATTCTGACAATAATTTGCATTTCCTCCAACCATATCCTACTAAACATAAGAGGGTTAAGTAAAGGCATTTCCTGACTAATGAAAAAATAACTGTACACCTCATTATTCCACGGCCTAGTAGAAACTCCCGAGGATTCAGAAGAAATGATTCAAATGGAGTTTCCCCAGCC